>NW_006296221.1:3141409-3168888 GCF_000327345.1 Myotis davidii
TAGGAAAAGGACAACACACTATAGGAAGATTGAGTTTCAAAAGAATCTTCTGGCCCTAACCAGTTTGGCTCAGTGGATAGAGCATCGGCCTGCAGACTCAAGAGTCCCAGGTTTGATTTCAGTCAAGGGCATGTACCTTGGTTGTGGGCACATCCCCAGTGGGGCATGTGCAGGAGGCAGCTGATCGATGTTTCTCTCTCATCGATGTTTCTAACACTCTATCCCTCTCCCTTCCTCTCTGTAAAAAATCAATAAAATATATATATTTTTTAAAAAGAATCTTTTGTTCACTAGCAAGCTTACAAGACCCATCGGATAGTTGTATGGTGAATCCTATATAATAAAAGGCTAATATGTAAATTGACCAGATGGTGGAAGGACTGGTCCCTATGATGTACACTGACCACCAGGGGGCAGATGCTCAATGCAGGAGCTGCTCCCTGGTTATCAGTGTGCTCCCACAGAGGGAGTGCCACTCAGCCAGAAGCCTCTACAGGAACCCCTGAGGGCTCCAGGACTGCAAGAGGGCACAGGCTGAGCTGAAGGACCACCCTCTCCTGCTGAGTGCACAAATTTTGTACACCAGGCCTCTAGTTTAAAATAAAACTGGAAGGAAGTTACTTTTGTGGAGAACCACTAACAATTTAAAAATCTGGGACTCTCTACTGCTCTGGCATATATTTTTAAAAAATACATTTATATTGTTTTTTAAGAGAGAGGAAGGAAGACAGAGAAGAAGATCGATGTGGGAGTGAAACATGGATTAGCTACCTCCTGCATGCCCCAGTACCAGGGATCAAGCCCCATGACCCGGGAATGTGCCCTGGCTGGAATCAGACCAGCAACTTTTCGGTGCCCTGGATGTCACCCAACCAACTGAGCCACACTGGCCAGGGCTGGCATGCACAATTTTTGTGATGTGACCACTGTCTCCAGATGACCACCTCTTCGAAATTTACACTCTAGAAATATTTAACATTTTGAATTCTCCCTATATGGTTAATGCCTCCTATCTTTGTGCTTCATGTAGACTCTCCCAATTCAAATGTACATACTCTTTATCCAAAAAATGTCTACTTATTTATAAAAACCTAGATCGGTGCTCATTTCACCCATGAATCTTTCCCTCACACTACTGACCATCATGACACTATCAATCCCACCCTTGAAACCCTCCAACCTCAGTCCTGAAATACCCAACCTCAGTACTGAGACCCACCAACCTCATTCCTGAGACCCTCCTACCTTAGCCCTGAAACTTTCTAATCTCAATACTGAGACCCGGCAACCTCAGGTCTTGGAAACTGTTCCTTTTATTGCACTCAGCCCTCTTTAGTGTATGGGCACATTGGATTCATGTACATGTGTTTGCACGTCGGTCTTTCTTCCTACCCTAAAACAGGGGCAAGAGACAGATTTATATTCATTGGTACAATTCCAAAACTAAAGCAAATATTTACTGAACAATATACTTAATGAATTTGTGAGTGAAAGGAGTGGACTCCAACTCTAATCATTTTGATGGTTTTATTAGTATAAATTTACTAGTTAGTTCAGTAATTTTGTATGTTTATAGCAGCTTTACTGAGATCTTATTTATATACTGGGACGTTCACCCATTTGAACTGAACAATTCAATGATTTTCAGCCTGTCTCTCTAGGTTTGCACTCCTCATAATTTTGCCAGAGGACAATTTTTTGGATATCTTGCATTTTGGACAACTAAATTGCTTTAACTTAAAAATAAATAACAAATAAAGAGAGACAAGGAGAAAGGAGGAAAAGAATGTGATATGATTACTTGAATTCCTTCAACAACAAATACGAGTTAAAGCTAAATATATATTAATCACTAGCTAAGAAAATAAACACTTTTTAGTCAGATTTGTTATATATCTCATCTAGGAACAGTTAAGTTAATTTCCTTTAAACTTCGTTTTTTACTACTTTCATTATAGCCCTTTTCACACACTTCCTGATGATATATCATGAGTGTTTTGTAAATGCCTACGTAAAAGAGCAAGAATCATAAATTATATTTCTATATTTCTCTCCAGGACTTGTAGTATTTTGCACACAGTAGGAGCAATAAAAAAACACCCAAACGCATAAATATGCAGAGTAGGAGTATATCAAACTGAGAAACAAGAAGAAAAAGGATGAAATGATGTGTCACCACAGAAAATACATGACGGGAATCAAGATTACAGACCCAGTTTGGTTTTAAAAATATGACTCTTAGCAAATAGTTTATAAGTCTTACTAATTTCATTTCTCCACTTCAAATTACCAGAGGAGGTTTGTCCTTTAGTGACTTACCGCTCCAGAGGAACAAGGTGTGAGAATGTAGCCCTCTATTTCTAAAGATCAATTCACCTAGCATTTCTTGATGAGAGGTTGACAAGCTTTAAATAGACTCAGGCAACCTCCCATGCATTTCATGGTAGGAACCGAAAGAGAGTAAAGTATTCAATTAAAATCCCAAGGATGTTTTACGAAATAATTATCCAAATAGAGGCAGTAAAATGGCATCAGAAAAGTGCTCCACCAGCCCCCTAACCCCAAGGAAAAAATACTGAATAAGAAAGTTAAAACATTTGCATGATCATTTGAATCCTGTGCAACTAGTTCTACACCCTTGGAGTTTAATCTAATTCCTTGATTAGTTGAATGTATATTAAATTGGATCTCTTTGAATGTTGGGAGTTGTCCATCAATAATTAAAAAACTTGTTCATTGTATGTAAATGTTTATGTCTCTTAACTGGGCAATGTTTTATTTCTCACTCTTTTCATTTAGTATTTATCCATCCATATTCCAAATTTTTGACACTGTGTGTTTTTTTATTAGTTCCTGCTTATCGATATGCAAGTCCCATGTCACAACATCTTAATATATTAATATTTTTTATTGCACCACTAACTTCATATCCATTGCGTTATATATTCCTTGCTATCATTGCCAGATATATTCTATTGATTGCAAGGCCATTCAGCTTACAACTGCTTTGAAGTGATCCTTGCTGAAATGTCTTGTTCTACAGAAAAGCCATGCCCCTCTTGCAAACGAGCAAGTAAGTAGGGGCTGCACCATGGCTCCTTTCAGCAATAATTGGCTGCTTTGGAAGTCTTTGGCCTGGTGCTTCCTAGTTTGTAATGCAGGAGGCTCTGTTTAAAAGAATAACATATTCCATTTCTGTTTACAGAACTAATGCTTGATAGAAAAAGAGATAAAAATAAGATTGGTCCTTTATTGGTGATAATTATACCAACAATACTGAGCAAGATATGGAAAGGTTAGATAAAAGCAAATGAACTTACTTTTTAAATTGAGTTTACTATATGGAATCATATATCGAATTACAAATCTTTTGGCTGTGCAATTAAAACCACCTTATTTTTCCCAACAACTTAGGGGTTTATTTTTGTTTTGTTTGTTTGTTGGTTTGTTTTTAGTATTATTTTGCATAAGTATTTCAACCAATGTCCATAAATTTGCACCTTTTTGCAAAAAGCCCTAATGCCAATTATGTATAATAAATGTAATTAATTAACACATTCCACTGCAACTGCATTCAAATCTAGTTTGCATTCAGAGACCCCGGGATGGCTAAGTATAAAAAACTGTGGGCAAATGTCTATCCCATGGCCCCCACAGCAAACTGAAAGGTGAGGTTGGAAATGCTTCCCAGAGAGATGAAAATATATTGGATCTGGGATGCTTAAGAAGCTTTGTTTCCATAAACCTAATTCAATGATTAAACATAAATAAAGCATCAGCACCTGCATGTAACCATCCTTTTTGCATATAATCCTCAGGCTGAATTATACCAACCTGTGAGTATAATTTGCTTTTTCCAGCACACCCCTCTGCAGAGGAGTGGTAAGAAGAAGAGGACAGGGACCGAGTCATTCATGCTTAGTATCAAACTTTGTTGTCTAATTCTGAGTTAATTCAGAGAGCAACAGAAAAGCATGCTATTGACTTTTCAAGCACATTTAAGGATATGTGTCCATAGTGTTAGATAGAATCCCCAGAGCAAGGGCGATGGGTCAGGTACAGAAACTCACTAGGGCAGAAAAGCCATGGATGTTGATCAAGGGGCAAAACTGGGAAAACAGAAACCTCACCCCCAGGGTAATCTTTTCTCCCCCAGCATATCACTGGTCAGAACCTCTGACCTTTCCCTCCCTAAAGATAACATCTAGGCCTCAGGCGTATTTCTCCAGGCCCAGGAAAGAAGCAAAACCAGACAAGTGGCACTGCCCTGGCTGCCTCGGGTCCAGCTACATTGACTAATGACCCTGAAATAGCACACCTGTTGCAGAAAACTGCAACAGTGTTACTCTCCATGTTTTCATCCACATAGGCTTGTGAATCTTTGTTCTCAGTGATGAATTTTGTTGTCTCATCATAGGAGTAGCCTGACGGATGAAAGTAGTAGCTCGTGCATATTTCTGAAGGTCACGAAATATAAACCTGATGTAAAATCTCTGTCATCAGTGATGCAGCAGCAAAAGTCCCACTGATAATATCAAACGGAGTCATAAAATTTTCTGTTGGACTATCAGTGTACATGTATACATACAAAAATAAATGTATTTTTCATCATCATATACTGTGTTTTTGTCGCTCGAAGGAATTTTATTATTTCTTCAAGGTTCTTCACGTACGTACACCTTAAGAGATATCAAATAGGCGTAACATGTTCTCAAAAAATTAGGGTTAGCACGTAGAATTTGAGTCAGAGATTTTGCTGGTTTTGGCACGCACTCACAAAAAGGTTGCTCACCCCTGCTCTATGCCCTTTCTTATTCCACTGTCCCAAGTATATTTTGATTGCCATCATTGATTGACCAAATGTTCCCTTGTCTTGGTGCTGTGTAGCTCTTCCCTTTGAATATGTCATCCTCATCCCCTTTTACTAAATAAATTCAACTTTTCTTTCATCACCATCTGAGATGGCCACTTTAACCTTTCACATAGCTCCTCACGTTGTGCATTTATGCTTTCCCAGAAAGTTAATGCAGCCCAGGAACATGTTGCATGTTTGCTGTTAATGGTAGCAGAGAAATCCTGTAGCTTGGGTTTAAAAACCACATGCAGCTGTCAACTTGGGAGTGAACCTCTTGCTACTTTAATCATCATAATCTCTGATGAAATTAGAAAATTATAATAATTGGCTGCACTGGACGTGCCCACTAGGTAGCTTCAAGTTCCAGTCCATGTATTTAAAATCTTTAATGCTGTGGGGATTGGGCAAGAAGTAAGTGATTGGCCTTCTCATCTAACTCTGAGATCCATGTGAAGCATATCTTACTTATTTCTTAATTCTTGTCTGAATGCCCCCTTAAGATTCAAAATATATTTTTATATATTGCAATTTAATACATATCCAGGAGGGCAGGATGTCCTTCTTTTCAAAACATGGGTAGTCCTGAGTTGTTTGAACTTCAAGTCACTCTGCTGGAATCACCTTTTTGTCTTGGGTTTTTATTCAAATAGCACCGATGCCACCAGCGGGGGATCTGGTGGCTCTGGGCTGGTAGGTTACACAGTGGGGAGGAAGCAGTTAGGCCTGTTTTCAAGACTTCCTGGGATCCCACCCTGACAGTCTTGTTCAGAGAATGAGAGATGTCTGTGAAGGCACCAGATTTAAATATGCAAAGGCAGAGTCATCTCCTGTGTTACACAGACCTGCTATGTGGGACAAGGTGGTGCCTGTTGGTTTGGGGCAAATGAATTGAAAACAATATCCTGGCCTAATTAGGAGTGCCTTCTGGTAAGCTCTATGTAGAATTATATTTAACCAAAGCTTGTTGTTTTATCTCCCATACTAGGGCCAGAGTTTGTCATAATCATGATTTCTTATAAAGCAACTGGGTCTCTTTTATCTTAGAGGTTTCCAGATGCCTCACTTTCACTTACTTATGTCAGTGCAAATATGAGGGACATTGTGTATATTTTCAGTAACATAATGTAAATTAACTTGCATGAAGCCCACTTTGGGTGAAATTGATTGCTTAACGGTGATCACTAATATACACACCCCATGACAAGACCATATAATGAACTGTGACCAAAACCCATGTGTCCATTAGCTGCAGAAGTGCTTACCACAGGCCACCAAATCCAGTGGCGGCCCGAAACCACAAAGCTTTTGTCCTATATTTAATGTTTAATGGATCTGATGCCACTCAGAGATTTAGAAATTTCTAAGAGTAAAAGGGAAGACCTGTTGCCCCAGAGTTAGCCCAACACTGTGAATACTAGCATAGTGGATCTCCAACTGGATGTTAAGTATTTCTTGTGCTGTGTTTGTGTGTGTTTGTGTGTGTGTGTGTGTGTGTGTGTGTGTGTGTTTATTCTTTGGAGAGTCTTTGTTGCAATGGAGTATTTGCAGTATTTAATGTGTTTGCCTCCCTGACCTTGACCTTTTTCATCTAGATAAGGTTCCACAGAACAGACAGTGGATGGTGGTCATGGGTAAAGTATTTGATTATAGCCTAGTCTGATGCAAGCAAACACTTTTAAATGAGAATATCAGCAGAACTATTAAAGTACCAAACTTTACAAGGTAGAGATTGTGGCTTTGGAACTTGTGATGACAACTTCTTGTCATTTACTTACAAGATGTCCTTCTTGTCATTCACTTGGGTTTCTTATATCTAATAATTCATGTAACAGATGACATTTTGGGATAAGATAACTTAAGGTGATCTTGTTAAACCACCACTTAGATGGCATCCTATTTTCTTACATATCTATAATGTGGAACATTTTACAAAGCACATAGTTTATCTTCCCAACAGACCATTGAAAGAAAATAGGTCTGGGTTGGGTTGGAAAAATAAAACTTGGAGAAAATATTCGATTTGTAAGGACCCAGGTTATGTACAGATTTTAGGTATAGCCTGAAATCCAGATCAGATATTTTCATCATTTCCAAAAACCTTTCTTCATATCCATTAATGTCTGCTAAGGATGATGGGTCCTGTTACCAAAGGATCTTTGGTTAGTTGAGAAGGTGATGGGTGGGTTAAAGCAAATTTGGAGGAGTAATCATTCTTCAGATAAGAAAATAAAAAAGTGTGGATGAGAGTTAGGAAAATGTAAAAAGAAAAATGCTGTCAGGAAAAAGGACAAACATTGCCGAGGGAAAGGATAAAAAGAAGAGGCTCAAAAACAAAAACAAAAAAAGACACATAGAAAACATATAAGCTAGGCTTCTGTGTGGGGTATGCAATATACAATCCTTATATTCCTCCTTATTGATCTTTGAGAAAATCTATATTGGTTACAAACACATTAGTTTGAATAGATTCTATCTACATAATGAGATATACTAGGTCAAAGTTGACATGAGATGGAAATAGTGGTTCATACTGAAGTACCCTGCAGCTAACTTACAGTAATATTTTGAAATTATTTGTTTATGTTTGCTGCTTAGGCTGGATTATAATCTGCTCAAAAGTGCCTTCTTCATTGTTTCATCTTGCATATTTATTCCCATATGAAATTTGACATTATTGTATTTTATTTGAAATTTTGTTACTGTCTGAAACTACATACTATTTGAAACTTTCTTTCTAGCAGTCCTAAATGTATGTCTAGAATTAATAACAGCCCATCACCTAAAGAAATATAATATGGTTAGAGCTTGTTTCAAGGCTTAATTGATTATGATATTTATATAACCTACCTTGTCCCAGAAAGGTTATATGATGGATATATTCTTTAAGGGTTTTTCTTTTGTTTTGTTTTGTTTGCTTTGTTGTTGTTGCAAATAATAAAACTCTATAATGGGCAATTTGAGGAAAAATAAATTTACTGAAAAGATATTGGGTAGCTCACAGCATTGGTATATACAACAGAAAACTAGACCACACAAACACAGATTCAAACAGAACAAAAACAATGAAGGGGAGGCAAATTATTCAGCCAGGATACAGGGTGCCAGAGTTAGGATAAATGAACATTACCTGTGTTTTCAGATTTTTGAAACTCTCTTGCTGAGATTCAACGTTCCAGGAGAAAAAATCTGATGGGTTAAATTTAAGTCATATGCTAACCTACTTGTTGGCTATACTGAGTTAGAGAGTAAAGACCTGGTCAGAGGCACCTACAATGCCTCCACAGACTCCTTCGACTCCTATAGTGGAGGGAATGAATGATTTACAGTCCCATCAGATTGCAATCAATGCAGGAGAGTGAATTCATGAAAGGAAATAATGAGGGCTTTTGGAAAGCACCCATGGATGCGAGGCAGCCAGAACAGTAAATATCCACAGCGCTTGGGCACCTTTTGCAATGGTGCTTTCCATCTTCAGAGAACAAAAACAGTGAAAGCAGCCCACAGTGAGACCATGAATAAGAGGCAAAATGAGAAATCAACCCTCCTCTCTCTAAACAAACACACAACAATAACAACAACAACAACAACAACAACAACAAATCCACCAAGATTCTGGAGCAAGATTCATTCAGAGAGGTAAACACTACCACTTCAGCAAAAGAGAGGACTTCAGACATGAACCAAAGGAAGACTCCTGGATTAGTTCTTGTTTTCCTTTGTGTTTGAATTGTTTCCCCTGGATGCCTTGAAGCTAAGCATTCTTTCATTTATCAAAGAAATTGTATTTCCCATCAAGTGCCAATATTCTCTCTCAATTTCCAACAGCTGTCTATCTTACAGGGGGTATCTAAGAATATCCATTTCAGAGCATCTAAAACAATGTGGAATCTTGACTCTCACTGGCTAAAGAGAAACCAATACTGGGAAGTTGTAAAGATGGGGCTAGTTCAGGAGCCCATCATGTCTATCTGTCACTGACAAGTCACCAGGCCCTTGTAATTCAAAATCATTAGTCATGTCTTCTAGAGGCACAGAGGCAAAGCAATAGAAAAACAGCAGGCACTGAAATGTTTCTGGAGGAACAGATTCTTTCTTTCCATGCACTGGTCATATTCTAATGACCTTACAGATAAAAAAAAATTACACATGCCAGCACTACCAGACCATATTTGTGCCAACCTATTTTAAGTATGCAGCAAAGCTGCAAATTTTGCTGATTCAGGATTCTATAGTCCGAAAAGGAATTCTGATAATCCTGTTGTGAGAATACCATTCAAAAGATGACCAAGAACGACATTTGTTACTCTTTTGTAGAAAAGATTGGAAGGCTGCTAAAGAAAGTTTTCTAAATCTTGGAGAGATAAGAATATAATATGCCAAAGCATCAAATTGAAGCAAAACTGAATTTGTTATATACACATGTTTTGCAAAGCCAAACCATTGCTGGTTATGCCATCTTACATGAATTGCCTGCAAACAGCTTTAAAAATGTACAGAGCATTTTACAGATCACTGAAAACCTAAATACCAAAGCGTCTGTTGAGGTGAGATATATTTAGTTCTCCACTGTGCCTATGCCTGCATTCACCATTTTTTGCCTGCTGCTAGACCAAGGACTTTTAATGCATCAGTTTAAGAAATGCTTCTTTGCAGATAAAAAAAAAAAATCTTGATGCAAAACTGCATTGGAGGATGCAAACATTTTATTCCCTAAAAACGTGCATTTATGCCTCAGGGCAACCTCAGGCTCTGTCAAGAATACATTCGAAATGAGGAAGAAGAAGTTTGCAGGACTAGAAAATATGGAACAGTATCTTATAAAAACTTATCTCTCCTCCCATACACCATTAAATTACATAATTTTGTTTTTAAATGCACAATTCCTATTAGAAAACATATTCACCAGATTAACCTCATTTGAATATGAGAGTAAACTTGTGCCTAAGAAAGACAGCAAAAGCAACTCCCAGAAGGGTGACCTTGGAACATTCCAGAAACATGATAGTTTAGACATTGGTTCTGGTCCAGATGTCATTGAGAAGGAGCACAGGGGGAAAAAAAGGCCTTTGGCAAGATCCCACTTATTTTGATATCAGATATCTCTGTTCCCTCCAATTAGATGTAGTTTCACCACATTAGTCATATTTCAAAAATGAGTAGACAGATGAACTTGTCCCATTCAGTCACTAACATCAATTCCCTCTTGCAAAAATAAAACTTTGAGTTGCTTTGGCACCAAATGTGCTATCCATATGCAAAATTAAAGACAAAGAATAAACACTCCACATTCCATTATGTTTCTCCTCTACATGCTAAGGAATAATGTCTGTCCATGCACAAATATTCTTTCCAGGTTAATGATTGGTGTTCCCAATACTAATAGGTAGAGAGGTAACACTATCTAAGTATTATATAGCTCATTTTCTACTGCATTAAGCCAAAACTTTGTACTGATCCAAAGGATGTAATTTTTTTTTGAGAACGCTGTAAATTTTCCAGACTGGTCTGTGAATGTAATGTTAAAAAGATATAAGGTACCATTACATACATGACCACATTTCCTGATAAAATGCATGAATGACTCTATTCAACAAAAGTAAGGCACTCAGACTTGCATACTAATTTGGAAAATAAGCATCATAATGTTTAGAGACATATATTTTAATATGTAAACATTAGCATGAAAAATGCTTTTGAAAGACTTCTGAAAATGAGTGGTTTTATATGGAGCTATTTTAATATATGCTTTTATATCAGAAATGTATATCAGTAGTTATTACAATGTTCACTGGGAACCTTGAACTATATAGAAAAGACACTTATCTTAGTGGGAGTGTTAAAGGTGATCCTCTATGAAACAAAGGAAAGAGCGGGGTCATGGGAGACAGGCATGTTGACCTCTGAGCTTTTTCCATGCCTGGATCATATATGATAAAATATATGTCTCTAAGCTTTATGATAGAAAGCTTTAACAGTTTCTCAAGAGTCAAACACACCTCTCCCCACTATGTTTTGGTCCATGTGCATTAGTATCATACACAGGACCTTAAACCACTTTAGACATGGATAGCTTGTAGAAAACTGGCCAACCATGATGTTTGAGGAGGGTCAAGGATGACTAATCTTTCATAAGTGTGCTACCTGGTAATAGTCAGTTTGGGATCAATATCTCTCACATAAACTACTCAGTTTGTTTGTTTTTTACATACTTATTTGGAAGCAGACTTAGAAATTCACATGATTGGTTCTGTAATGAAACTCCAGCTCTTCGTTCTGTTTGGTACTCTGACCATCACCTTGCATGATACATTCATTCAAGGTAAATGTAACATCAGGCCAGAGGTAGGGAATGGTAACCTATCTGGAAATCAGAAAACTTCCTAACCAATGGCCTGGCACAGAAACTTTAAGAACTGTTCCTGGATTTGTGCAACCTGTTAATATAAGGATTAAAATTTCTCTAAAATATTTTTGCCAACCCATGTATTTTAAATATTTTTGTCAATGAGAACTCATTTTCAATATCAACCATGGTATTTAACAGGATATTCATGTTGACATTTTTTTCCTGGCAATTGCCAAGTTAGTTACTAGCATGTTTTATTAGTCTACATATGGGTAACAGAAGCACAAGTAGAAACTAATTCTGGAATAGGAGTTATTTAATTAGAAGGATAGCTACACCCACCTGAGTGTGAATTCCTGAGCTTACTGATTTTTTTCCTCCTTATAAATAGTATTGTGTGTCAACTCTGCACAAGGCAATGTTTAAGAATAAAGCTGGACCCAAATGTGGATACAATCTCCAGCCTCCAAATTGTTGAAGTTATGGACATACAACTTTCATTATATTTATGTACTACTAGAAGCCCAGTGCACGAGATCTGTGCCCTCGGGGAGGGGGGGGTGTTCCCTCAGCCCAGCCTGCATCCTCTCTCAGTCTGGGAGCCCTCAGGGGATGTCCGACTGATGGCTTAGGCTCGCTCCCCACTGCCTTGGAGTGCGGGAGAGATTTCTGCCACTGCCGCTGTGTTCGCCAGCTGTGAGCCCAGCTTCTGGGCTTCTGGCTAAGCAGTGCTCCCCCTGTGGGAGCTCACTGACCACCAGGGGACAGCTCCCGCATTGAGTGTCTGCCCTCTGGTGGTCAGTGTGCAGCATAGCGGCTGGTTGTTCTGCCATTGGGCCGATTTACATATTACCCTTTTATTGTATAGGATTCCTGGGTCCTAACCAATGATAGCAAGTCCTTTGAAAGTGTGCATCATTATTTCATTCATCTTTGAGTGAGCAAAGGATAATGTCTTATACACATAAATGTGCACAGATTATTTTAGAGTACTATGCCCATAGTACATAATCAGTAGATATTTGTTATGGAGGTTGAACCATGATGGTAACTCAGTGCCTTGCTTACTAGAGCAGTGTCGTGTCACTAAGAAAAAGGTAAATGGATATCCTAGTTTGTTTAGAGTTAAATCAGAAACTAAGTTCAAGTACTACTGCTAAACAGCTGTGTGTCCTGGACAACACTCTTACTCTCACTGAACATCCATTTCTCTTCTGTAAAGAGAAGTGAGAATGCTCTGCCATTTAGTGATTGTAAAGTTTAAGTAAAAACACATGTAACATTCATAATGCCATGGTTTATACATTGAATTCATTGAAAACTATGAGCAGAGTAAATTAATTAGCTAACAAATGATAACTTCCCTTACAATTTTCTCTCCTTGGCAACACAATATAATAAACATCATGGTGGTAATGCTGGATTGGATTACAGAATTGGCTCATGAGTGTAAACTGATTACATTATGTCAGTCTTGCATAAGGGCATCATTTTGCCTCACAGAATATCAAAGTAACTGAAATTATTACTTATTTTTGATGGGTTTTCATATATTTTATTTAGATTCATAATCCTCAATAGCATTATCTTGTGTCTTCATCATTAATAAACATTTGAGATAATGAGTCACCATCTTTACTATATTAATGGAATTTTTGCTTTTAATTCATGTAAATTGAATTAAATTCTACCAACTTAATATGGAATCCCTGACCTTGTATTGAAAATGCTGCAAAAAATATGCTCCTTCAAATAGTTTGGGGATCTATTCTGTTCTACACAGTGTGTTAGAAGACTGTGATCTCATTTAATCCTCATGTCAACATTTTAAGGGAGATATTACTGTATCCATTTTGTAGATGACAAACTGAATATTATAGATATCTGTATTTTTATTTCACACATATTAGAACTCAATGTAATCAAACTTCTATTGTTACCTATCTACTGAAAGTTCACCAACAAATTTAATGAGTATGGTCTGTCTTGAACATATTTTTCTGGTGCTTATGAAATGCCTGACACATAATGGATGGTCAACACATTTTTTTATATGTATAAATGAATCATGCACTTAACTATGGAAATAAAATGAGTGGTAGGTCTCTATGACCCCACCACCAGCTTTTAAGGACATGGTGCTAAATTCTCCCTCTCCAGTGTATTTTCCTTTTACTTTTACATTACTCTGACCAATGTGTGATAAACTCATGACCTTTGGAGTCAGAACCCAGATCTTGGATTAGAATACCATCTTAACAAGTTTATGCACTCATCCAACAAAATGAAAGACATGATGTTAGATATTGGTGATTGCTAAATATCAATAGCCTGTAAACTAAATATTGGGCAACTACCAGATTTTCAAGGGGCTTATCTAGAATAATTTCTCAAATTTGTCTGTGTAATAGAATCCAGGGGGCTTGTTAAAAAGTATAAATTCAAAGAAACGACTCCTTTTCCAGACATATCCCCTGTGCTTATGGAGATCCTATTTTGATGAGAAGGAGAGAAAATAAAGCAATGGGGTAAGCACTCTGAAAGAAAGATGCTCTATGAGATGCAGCTATGTACCCACATACTCTATGAATACAGCAAGCCATCCATCAGATAGCTGGAGAAAGTCTGACTGCAGAGATGAAATTTAAACTGAAGAATGAAAAAATAGCATCCTATGAAGATCTGTTTGGAAAATGTTGAAGGTAGAGGAAATGTCAGGTTCAAAATGTCCTAGTTAAGAGAGACACATGTGTTCAAGGGATCTGAGGGCCGATGCATCTAGAGCATCCTTGAGCAAGGTGAGAGATAATATGATGCGAAGATAAAAATGAAGAAAGGGCCCGGATCACTTCAATGAAAAATAGAAGAGTTTTTGCATTTGGGGCATTTTATTTACTCATTGAGTCATCCATTTGGGGCATAGATTTTGTGCCAATGTTTCAGTAGTGGAATAGCCCACATTCTAGCATCCTTTAAGATGTTAGTTATATTTGTACTAGGGAAATGATTAGTTTAGTATTTCTTAGTTCATACTCTTTTTGTTGTGGTTTTATGCAGCATTTGTTATATAATACTCAATTTTTGACTCTGATGAAAAAGATATACCAAAAATAACATTTAAGTAGTGCAGCAAGATCTTATTAGTCCATATATTATTTGAAATATATTATATGATATTATGTTATTAAGTTGGGGTTATTATTTCATGAAAACATTCAAGGTAGAAAATTATTGAATGCCAAGATCAATAAGTTATTAGGAAAGCAATAATGAAGTAAAATGAGAGCTAGTCCTGAAAAATAAAGATTCTCAAATCATAGAGATGAAATTTTAAAAACACATGGTCAAGTATCTACCAAAAAATAAATTCTCTTCACATTAAAATGGTTTGACAAAGATATCAGTGATTATATTTGATCAGAAATGGAGACAATCTTGTCCTAAATGGTCATAATTTTTTAGTAATAGGAAAGATTGCAGCTGTGTGGATATACCTGTGTAATCCGTGTAAGAGAACAATTTCATGGTCACAGACAGAGGCAGAGGAAAGCAAGATATTACATTAATGTGAAACTTTATCCAGAAATCACATTTTGAGTTAAGAAAAACTACTTGTAACAAATATATTTTAAGATATAATGTAAAATATCTATCTCGGAAGGCCAAATTTTAAAGGTAAATTTTAACCGAGGGTATCAAGCACTGCTTTTAGCATTTACAAATGTAATATAATACAATTCATTTGAGACTGACACATCAACGTAATTTGTCAGTAATTTGTAGATATTGACAGCCTAACTTTCAGACAACTTCATGGGGAAAAATCACCATTACAAAGACCTTTGTTTTCACATTTATAACATTCTATTGAATATGAGAACTACCTGAAAATAATAAGAAAATAATTAAAGTCCCTTTCTTATTTAGTTCAAAATCACACACAAATAAACATGGGACTCCATATATCAAATACTTGTTTTAGAGTCAGTTTTTCACTGGACCTTCAATACCGAAGAATTACTTAATTCACCTCAAGGAATGAAAAAGGAATCAATCAACAAGGATTTTCATAGTACTTATGGAGTACTATGCTTGGAGCACTGGGCTGCTTGTTATGGAAAAAAGAGGATGAGTCAGAGTGAATCACTGCCTTCAAGATTACAGTTTAACCCGGGAATTGCATTAGCTTAATAGAAATAATTTTGAAATAATGCAATAAGGAGTGGCGATGATTGAAAAGGTTTTATAAAGCAGCTAAGTAAGGTTGGGTCTTGACACACAAATGGGATTTTGAAAGGCTAGAATATAAGGAAAGGAAGATGAACATTTCTTGAGCCCTACTTGGTACTAAACATCTTGTTCAATGCAATATATATATTAACTCTCATAGCAGCACTGTGACATAGATAATTCATTTTTGAGGTTGAAGAAACTGAAGCTTAAAGAAGTGAGCGAAGATGGTGGCTGGCCGGCAGGCCGTGCGCGCCCCTCCCTGTGCACCCGCGCCCGCCCCGCCTTCCAGGTTCTCATAGGGCTGGGGCGGCGGTTGGCGACAGTGGCGGTTGGCGACAGGGACCGGGACGGGGACATGGCAGCGGGACTACTTGTGCTTCTGGGGTTCACCCTGCTGGGCATCGAGAGCAGCTCCGGAGCAGGGAGCAATATCTCAACTTACATACGTGATGAGGGCTCCAGAACACGCCTCACCTGCACCTTGAATTCCAGTGACACCCACGTCCTGGGGCACCGCTGGATGAAAGGGGACCGGGTGCTGCAGGAGGACGCAGCGCCCGACCTGACCACGGAGTACGAGGTAGACCCAGAAGAGCGCTCGGGACAGTACTCCTGCACCTTCCTCTCGGAGCCCGCAGGCAGAACCGCCCGCGTGAACGTGAATGGGCCTCCCAAGGTTGAGGCTGAGGCCAGCTCAGTGCTTGGCATCGAGGGGGAGAGAGCGGTGCTGGTCTGCAAGTCTGAGTCCTTCCCCCCGGTCACCGAGTGGGCCTGGTACAAGATCACCGAGGCCGGGGACCAGGTTCTCAACAACAAGTCCAAGAACACGTTCGTGGTGTCCTTGGAGACCAAGACGGAGTTGCACAAGCAGGAGCTTGACCTGAAGGCAGACGCTGGCGAGTATGCCTGCTATGGCAACAACACCGAGGGTGTGGACCATGCCGTCATCACGCTGCGCCTGCGCAGCCGCCTCGCTGCCCTGTGGCCCTTCCTGGGCATCCTGACCGAGGTAGTCGTGGTGGTTATCATCATCTTCGTCTTTGAGAAGTGTCAGAAACCAGAGGTGGTCCTGGGTGAGGAAGACACGGGCTCTGCTCCTCCAAAGAGCAGTGGGCCCCCACACCATTGACAAGGACAAGAGGAATGCCAACTGAGAGAGAGAGAGAGAGGTCACCAGTCACAACGCCTGGCATCCTGCCGGCCCCAAGCAAGTCCTGTCCCATCACCGCAGGTCTGTGTGACCTGGTACAGCCTGACTTCAGGGCCGCCCCTCACTGCTCCTGCCGTCCCCACTGGGAGCCGGGGTGGGTCTGGGTGACCATCATGGAGTGGGAGTCCCATTTCCACCTGTGCCCATGGTGACTAAAGAAATCCCCTCCCGAGTTGGGCCTGAGGCTTCTTCCACCATAGCATCCTGACTCCCATGGGAACCCCCAACCCCACCTGCCTCCTCACCAATAAAGGCACTGCTGACCCACTTTTCAAAAAGAAAAAAAAGTGAGCAAATTTGCCCGCACTCCACAGCTTGTGCATGGTCACGCCTGTTTACATGCAGGCCACTCTTGCCCCAAAGTCTCTGATGCTTCCCAATCACAATGTTCCAGAGACAAGAAACGTGATGGAGAAGAAAGAGGTAAGGAAGGGCATTTGTGTGAGAGAGAGAGAGAAGAGAAAAAATCAGATGTGACATTTTCCCCATAAATACTTCTGATTTCTTGGGCTATTTTACCTTATTGGTGGAATAATTTTCATAAACCAGTGTCTTTTAATTCAGAAAACAGCATTGCTCTGCATCTAGTTGCGCAAGTCATCCTTGAGTTCTTTTATATCTTCATTTTGTTACCTAATTCATTAGCAGATTCTACGTCTATCTCTAATGTAGCTATATCTGTGCTTGTGTCTGTATATCTAACCATATTTATTTCTAAGTTGTAATCTATCTGTATTTGTATCTAAACACACACACACATATCTTCAAATCTACATCTACTTCTATATCAATTTCTATGTGCATATCTTGATCTCTAAACCTATAAGTAGTTCTATTTCTATATATGTGTATGTAAATCTCTATCTCAACTTAAATCTAAACCTACATAGGTCTCTCTCTAAATCTATTTCTACATCTAGTATATTTATATCTGTACCTACACTTGTCCCTGTGCTGTACATATACCCTAATCTATGTCTCCACTGGATCTAAGCTAGTCTAGGTCATCATCATCATCTCATACTTGGATTACTGTGCTAGTCTCTAAACTTCCCTTCTGCCTGCTATTTTTGAATCTTTATAATATTTTGAATATATAAATTACCTTGTGCCAATTTCAAAAGTTTACAATGCCTTCCCTCACACTAATAATAGCACCCAAATTCCTGCCCATGGCCAATTGAGTCTACTTTTCCTGTCTCATCTCCTTAAAGTTTCTGCCTCGGTCTTCAAGCTCCAGCTACACTGGCCTTCATGCTTTTCTCAAATACATCAATCATTTATGCCTCAGGGTCTTGTACTGCTATTTCCTCTGCCTAGCGTGGTATGCTTTCAGAAGTTAACATTTTAGTTTTTTTTTTTCTTGTCATCCAGGACTCAGTTCAAATGTTGCCTCCTGAGGAAAGATATCCTTGATCATTCAACCTCAGGGCAGGGACTCTGTGGTCGATTAGAGGTGGCCACGTATGCTCTGGCACTCCTGCCATTGAGAGGTGGAGTCCATGCCACAATTCCCCGAGTTTGGGTGGGTTCTGTGCTGCTCACATCAAGAGGATAGGGGAGGGGTGATGCTCTAAACTCTGGCCTTTAGAGACCTGCAATGTTCACTCACACTTCAAAGCAAGTTGCCATGTAATTAGTGTAACCCCTTCTGATAACCATCCTGTAAGAAGCCCCAGCCACAAGGACAGACTGTGGAGAATGAAATAATCTGTGGAAAGAAAAAGGAGAAAGGAGAGGGAAGAAGGGAGCTAGGGGGATAGAGAGAGAGAGAGGCTCTGAGGGGCTAGACATATTTTTGGAAGTGAATCTTCCTGTCCCAGTTGCTACTGTGTGGGTCACAGAAAAACCACCCAGCTGAATCCTTCTAGAATTTTCAACTAACAAAAATAATAAAACAAAATGTTGTTTAAGTTACTAAGCTTTGAGTAGTGTGCTACATAGCACCGATTAACCAGACCCATGACAAGTATGATTTGTCACATTATCTTTTCAATTTCCCTACTATTTAACACTGGAAGTATCCATCCTCCCTTCTTTATGCCCTTCTCCCTTCCCTTCTTTTTACTGATTTTCTTCCTACCTCTCTTTTCCTTCATTTTCTTTGTTACCAGGTTACTATCTAAACTCTTTAGATTACAAACCCCACATTAATAAAAACTTTGTGTATCTCTTTCCTCACTAAGCTTTGGTACATAGAAGTGTGCCTCACAGATGTTTGAAATCAGCAAATATTTATTGAATAAATGAAATAAGCTTGAGCATTCAATTATGGTACCTACATGGGGTTGGTAGTTACTCTATCAAAATTACAACATCATTCCTTTACATAAATACACAAATAAAAATCCCAACCTAAATACTTCCAAATATAAATGTGGAAGAAATACATGATATATGGTATTCCATAGTTTCAGCAAAACAGGATGCTTGAATTAGCTGGCAAATTACTGCTCTTTGGTATTAGACTTCAGTGGAATTACTAAATGGTTAGCTCGGTGCCATAATGAGCTTCAAAGGAGCAAATAGCATCCATGGACTTTAAAGTAGCTTAAAATACATTCTTGAGCTCCTCAGTACTAGGTCTTATAGCTGGCAGAGCTCCACCCCCCTTTTCATCAGCCTCATGATGACCTGGACCAGGCCATGTGGATCCTGGCTGCCCAGCTGCCTCTGATCTGAGGAGCTGACACAGAAATAACTCCCATTGCTCACAGATGACTCCCCACAAGGGCAGAGTTAGCACTGCTCTACAAATACCAGCTTGGGGCCACTTGAGAACTCCTGCTGCGGAGAAGATGAGGTTTTCAAGATGTAAGAAGAGCCCCTTTCACATCGTCACCCTTTGTGTTTAGTACAAAGACAGAAAAGGCAGAGCAGTAGAGAGAGGTTCCCATCACCCACAACGCCACTACACTGAGCTAACCACTTCAGAGACACTTGGTAAGACACCCGCCCAACCCTTACCCTATGTTCTGCCTCTAAGAAATCCTCTCCCGCCTCTAAGGTCACAGAGGTGAGTTGCTGCCCTGGTCAAACTCTAGCAACGCCGGCCTTCTCTGAGCTTCTTCAGTGTGCTGTGTAAGTTCCAGGCTCTTGTACAGGCTATTTACTCTAACTGGAACTTTTTAACACTTACCTTCCTCCCCTCTCTCCAAATCAAGGTCTCTGCTTCCATGTCTCTTCCTCTGGGAAGACTTTACTATTCCCCTAAGCAAGATTGTGTATCTCTGCTATACATTTTTATTACATCGTTTATAACAAGGGACACCCCTGCACTTAAACAGCCAGTCCAGTGATGCTTGTGTTCTCTGTGATCCATCAATCAATCCTTTGTGGAAAGTGTTCTCTAGTGTTATTTTGTCAGTAAGTCAATAAAGGCAGAAATCAGGTTTGTTGTGTTCTTTTCTGAATTTAGCATAATACCAGGCAAAGAGCAGACACTCAGTAATTAGTAGTTGAATGAATGATTGCTGAATGGATGGATTGCTGGGTTGCTAGATGAGTGGACATTTGGTTCTGCCCAGAACATTTATGGAGACATTGGGTCCATGCCAAAAGGTTCTTGAAATTTTGTCCTTGTCCAAAATGTCCATGGAGACATTTGGTCCACGCTGACCCATCTATCTAACCCCATGTGCCATTACTAGCTAAGGTACTGAGGCAAGAAGAGTTATAATTGGCAATACAGCCATAACACAATTATTGGACCAAGAAGACATGACAGTACAGTATTTTTTAAAAAGGTGTTAATCCTATAAACCAAAAGGATAAATGTTGCAGGCTATTTGAACCCAGGGCAGCTTTATAAGTATAGATATTATGGGCAGGACCAAATAGCAAGGACCAGTTGGTATGGCCCAAATATGCTCATGAGCACTTTGGACAGAGCCACATTTCAAGGACCTTATGGAATGAACTGCGTGTCTCCATGAACGTTTTGGATAGGGCCACATGTCCTGCATGGAAGATGTTATCTTTGATTGATTTTTCCCCCTTAGATTTGGAGCAATGTCTGTCCCTAGTGAAGGTGAGATCCTTCATGCCTAAATTCTTTATTTTTTATCCTGATAGATCACTAATATGTTCCATTGCAGCCTTAGTTGCACCTTAGTTGTAGACTAATCCTGACTTGAGGCAGAAAACACATATGAATTTCCCTTCTCTTCCTCATGATTTTTTTTTTAAATTTCTTTATTGATTACATATGTGTCCTTATCCCCACATTGCCCACCACCCTCCCCTGCTCAGGCCCTCACCCATCTGTTGTCTGTGTCCATTGGTTAGGCCTATATGCCTGCATATAAGTCCTTTAGTTGTTTTCTCCCCCTTATCCCCACCCTACTCTACCTTCCCTCTGAGGTTTGATGATGTGATCAATGCTTCTCTGTCTCTGGATCTGTTTTTGTTCATCAGTTTATGTTGTTCATTATATTCCATAAATGAGTGAGATCATGTGATATAAAAAATTGTATTTCTGGTTTCTTGGGATATATTCCTAGAAGTGGGATCACTGGGTCAAATGGGAGTTCCATTTTTAGTTTTCTGAGGAAACTCCATACTGTTCTCCACATTGGCTGCACCAGTCTGCATTCCCACCAGCAGTGCACGAGGGTGCTTCTTTCGAATTTCTCACGAAGTTGTCCTTCCTAGCCAAGACTCTAAAGCCTTCGGTGCTAAATGCTGGAATCCTAAGTACATCCTTTTGGGATGTTCCATTGTGATAAAAAGAACCCAACACACTTAATTCAAGCCGGAATCTCTCTTGCATGATTGATACTTGTTTCAGTATCTGGCTCAGCCCTTGGTACACTGTAGTCACTTATTAATTCATAGTATTATCATTCTGATGCTTGATTACAAGTCAATGGTCAAATCACCTGGGCAGTTCCTTTTCCCTGTGTTTTGTGTCCACTCTTTACATTTCTATTTCACTTTAAACTGGTCCAAAATCTTCACCCTGGCCCTAATTCATGAACTCAGGTTTTCCTGCCCCTGACTTAAAAAAAATAAGATTCCTATTTGTTTCTTTTTTCAGCAACTACAGATTATTTCTGCTGAGGAGGGATATAAGAGTCAGGATATAAAAGGCAAAGAGAACACACAGTTATCTGTTGGAACCCCCAGTTACTTTTTGAATCTCTCTCTTAAATTATCATTTTGAATGAGAATAGAGATAATTGTTATTCTTAGATACTGTTGCTATGTTCCCCAGATTGGAACACTAATATGAGAGACATTTTTTCTGAGCATCTCTATCCTCTAATAGTTAACAGCTTAAATTCTAGAGAAAGACCAATAAGTTTTGGAGAATAGATTTTCTACTTATTATTACTAAAAACTTGAAAAACATATTGAATCTCTAAGTCTTTTTTTCCTCTTTTGTAAAATGGACATCAATAATAGTACCTCCCTCCTAGGGGTGTAGTCAGGACAAAGTAAAATGACATGATAGCAAAAGATGTCTGGCAAGTCTTCTCCCAGGTCAGTCTGTCTACCTGTGATTACAGTTTCTTGCTTGGTCCTAACATCTGTCCCAAGGGTTTTCGAGGTGGGTTTGGTTCAAGTACTATCCCGTGTATTAACTGAAGGCACACTCATATTATTGGTCTTCTGGCTCATTTTGGAACTGGGTTTTGCATAAATGCCAATATTTTAAGTACTTTCTGAATCCATTTGCTTGGATAGTCTGATCACAGTAACAAATATTCTCTTTGTGATTCTGTTGTTTCCTGGGCAACCTCTCAAATGAACTGGACTGTTTATTTTTCATAAAAACCCCCACTATAAATGAAATTATTATTTTAAAAAAGTTTTCCTAATGAGACTTCTGCTTCTTGGAGATAGAGTAGACATACTTACTTCATCATCCTACTTAGTACAACTAAGAATACTGGATATAATAAACTGGACATAATATATAAAACAAATAAAGAAGACTAAAATATAGAGAAAAGATGACAGACTCACAAGAAAATTTAGGATACTGGGAATAACATGGGGTTTAGTTACCTGGGTGTTCTCTTTCTCTTTGCCTTTTATATCCTGACTCTCAGCAGATGAAGTCAGCAATCTGGAAACACCAGCCAGCACAGACAAAAATAGCCCCAACAAAAGCCTGTTCTCTCTAGCCAAAGGACTAGGGAAAGGGGCAGCCTTGCAAGACAGGAAACTGTTGGACAACAACTGCTCTAAGAACACAGAAAGTTAAAGAACACAGACATGTCTCTAGCCCTACCCTATCTATGCCAGCAAAAGCTGACAGTACCTACTTGAGCATGTAACAAGGAACTCTAATACCCTTGCTGGGCTGGAGTTGGAGAAGGTAGGCGGGAGGCAGACTTTTAATTCCTGCTGGCCAGTAAAAAGGTCCCCGCCCATGGTGTCAGTGCAGACTACATGGCAGTGTAGACTTCCACTGAACTCGGGAGTAATGTTCCCTCTCCCCACTGATGTGGGGAGCCCTAATAGAGAAGGGGATCTTTAATCATCACCCAGTGGTAACAAGGTCACCCCCAGTGCTGTCAGTGGGAACCACATGCAGAGTCAGAACCCATACTTCTGCCCAGCAGTAATGAACCCTGCCAAACTTTGGTGTTGATGGAGGCTGAGTGGCAAACCTGGAATTCTATCTTTATGTGGCAATAAATGAGTGGGTTTTTCTCTTTCAGAATATGCCACCAAAATGCCAGGTAAATGAAAAGTTTAAAAATATTAAGAAGTGCTTAACATAATGCAAATATGTCCAGGGTTCAATAAAAAATCACTTGTCACATCAAGAACCAGAGATACCAAAATGAATGAAAAAAAGACACAAGATGCCAATGCTGATATAATAGAGATGTTAAAAGCTAGCTGACAAAGATTTTAAAGCAGCCACAGTAAAATGCTTTAATGAGCAATTATAAACATGCTTGTAAGAAATAAATAAAATAGAAAACCTCAGCGAAGAAAAAGAAGCTATAAAGAAGAACTAAATGGACATTTTTAGAACTGAAAAATACAATTACTAAAACAAGAAGCTCACTGAATAGGCTCAATGGCAGAATGAAGGGGACTGAGAAAATTATCAATAAATGGAACAGAGGAATACAAATTACCCAATCTGAACAGCAAAGAGATATAAACAATAACAAAAACAAACAAAAAGATAATAGAATCTTAGGGATCTGTAGGACTACAATAAAAGACCTAACATTTATGCCATTGGAGTTAAAGAAAAAGAGAAGAAAGAAGCCACGGCTGAAACATTTATATATAGAAATCATGACCAAAACTCGCCAAATTTTCTAAAAGAAATAAGCCTACAGATTTAAGAAAATGAGTGAACCCCAGAGAGAATAAACCCAAAGAAATCCATAATTAAACTTTGGCAAACTAAAGACAAAGAAAAGAATCTTGAAAATGGCCAAAGGGAAAATAATACCTTACCTGTAGGGGAAAAACAATTAAAATTATAGCTGATTTCTCATCAGAAATGATGGAGACCAAAATGAAAAGGCACAATATTTTAAGTGATTAAACTAAAAGAGAACTGTCAACCTAGAAGCCTATACCCAGAAAATATACTATTCAGGATAAAATAAAAGTCAAAACATTCTTAGATAAGAAAAACTAAGAGATTGTTTCATTTGCAGACCTATTCTAAAAGAGTTACTATAGAAAGTACTATAAACACAATAGATATTGCAAAATAAGCAACCCTGAAACATCAGTAAAGATGAAACAATAAGCCGAAACCGGTTTGGCTAAGTGGATAGAGCGTCGGCTTGCGGACTGAAGGGTCCCAGGTTCGATTCTGGTCAAAGGCATGTGCCTTGGTTGTGGGCACATCCCCAGTGGGGAGTGTGCAGGAGGCAGCTGGTCGATGTTTCTCTCTCATCGATATTTCTAACTCTCTGTCTCTCTCCTTTCCTCTCTGTAAAAACTCAATAAAAAATATATTTTTTTAAAAAAAGATGAATCAATAAGATAAGCAAATATAAAAAAATATATACCGTGGGCTTTCTTTTTTCTTTTAAGTTCTCTAATATTATTTTATGACTAAATCTAAAATTTAAACATTGTGTGATGTAATCCTAAATATAGGGTTTTTCTCAAAAAATGTATGCACACTTTAATAGCTGATAGTTCAATTTTGGAAATGAAATGTACTTTAATAAACACTGCCTTTATAGTTATTCAATGTGTGTGTATACATTTTTTGTGACAACCTATACATGCTGAGGACATACTTTAGACAATTATATTATAAACTAGGGGCCCAGTTCACTAAATTCTTGCATGGAGTGCGGGGGTCCCTCAGCCCAGTCTGCACCCTCTCCAATCTGGTACCCCTTGGGGGATGTCCGACTAGCGGTAAACAAGCAGTGGGACACCCCTCTTGCAATCCAGGACTGCTGGAACCTAACTGCTCACCTGCCTGCTTGCCTGATTGCCCATAACCCCTCTGCCTGGCTGCCTGATCACCCCTAACTTGCTCCCCTGACTGCCAGATCGCCCCTAACCATCTCTTCTGTGGCTCCCAGCCTAAGCTACAGTCTGGCTTCCTTCTGCAGGAGGAACCTGGCAGATCCGGGGAAGGCACTACCCCCATTACCCCACTGCTGCTCCCACTGCCGGCCTGAGCCTTGGCCCTCACAGCCGCTGCAGCTTTGTCCAGAAGGATGTCCAGAAGGTTGTCCTAAAGATATCAGCCCTAATTAGCATATTACTCATTTATTAGTATAGATAGAGATGTCAAAAGAAACTAAAGGGAAAGTTGTAATACTTTATTTGAACTTGTAAAATAATGATACAAGTAGACAGTAATTTTTTACACACAGACACACAAGACTGAGGGGAACAAGAGAGAGAGAGAGAGAGGTACTCAAAGAAATATTCTAAAATAAATTCAAGTAACCCACAAGAGGTCAAGGAAACAGAAAAAAAAAAAAACACCTGAGAATATAAACAGTAAATAAAAATTAAATGGCAGGATTAAACCCTACTATATCAATAATTACATTAAATGTAAATGGTGTAAATATGCAAATTAAAAGACAGAGATTGGATGAGTGGGTTATAATATGACTCAACTATTACAAAAATATATATATTATTCAAACACTATCAGAAAAAGCATAAGTGTATTTGTTAATATCAGATAAAGTTGACTTCAGAGCAAAAATAAATTACCAGAAAGAATGACTCTGTGTAATGATAAAGGGTAAACTCACAAAAAGGCACAGAAATACTGAATATGTATGCATCAAATAACACAACTGAAAAATGTGTGAGGCAGAAACTGGTAGAATTAAAACAAACAAAAAATAGATATTCACTATTATACTTGGATACTTCAATACCCCTCTCTCAACAAGTCATAGCAAACAAACAAACAAACTAGACAGGAATTCATCAAGGATATTGAAAACTTCCACAATAGGATTGACCAATAGTATCTACTCAATATTTTCAGAACACCAAACTATAGTAGAGCACATATTATTTTCAATTGTTCATTAATTATATCCTAAGGTGGAAATCCATAAAATAAACTTAAAAAATTTTAAGCTAACAGAAAGTCACAGTTTTTTCTCTAACCACAATGGAATCAAACTAGTATTCAATAAGAGAATAATTACAGAAAATCTCCAAACATTTGGAACTAAGTAGTATATTGACAAGTTACCCATTGTTCAAAAAGGGAGTTTCAACAGAAATTTTAAATACATACAAGTAACTGAACGAAAATGAATATACAAATTATCAAAATTTGTGTAACACATCTAAAAACAGTGCTAAGTGGGAATTTTTAAAACTAAATTCACTTGTTAGGAAAAATATCTTAAATAAATAATCAACCTCTACCTGAATAATCTAGAAAAATAGAAACAAAATAAACCCAAAACAAAGAAATGGAAGGAAATAATAAACATAAGTGCAGAAATCAATGAACTTGCGAGTAGAAACTCAATAGAGAAAATCAATGACACCAAGAGCTGACTCTTTGAAAAGATCAATAAAGTTGGCAAACATCTAGCAAGACTGAGGGGAACAAAAGTAAAAATATAAAATTACCAATATTATAACTGAAGCAGAGGATAGCACTGTAGACCCTGCAGACATATCAGAATGTAATATGGAAATTCTCTGAACAACTCTACACATGTAAATTTGACAACTTTGATAAAATGGACCACTTTCTTAAAAAACACAAATTATCACTATTCACCTAATATGAAATAGCTGTAATAACCCTGTAACTATGGAGGAAATTGAATTCAACTATTAAGGAATTGAGTTCAAAACCCTTATAAGAATAGGTAATACTGTTTTGTTCATATATATTTGGGCTAAGAATGTCAGAAAAATATTCCCAAGTATCACTCTATCTACTTTAGAAATCATATATTCATTTTTCCCTCTTGCTAGTTTTATATTTACAGTTAAATTTATGGTACATTTTGTGTTAATTTTTATGTAGGTGTGAGATTTCGATTCTGTTTTTGATCAATGACTTAGGTATTACTTAGGTAAATTAAAAAAAATACTCAAGAGCAGATAGCATTTGATTTTTATTTCAATAGAGCTTAAGATTCAGCTTTTATCAGTTTATTTTTTTTAATTTTATTTTTTATTACAAAGGGTATTACATATGTGTCCATTTTTTCCCCCCGCCCTAGACAGTCCCCTAGCCTCCCCCATCCCCCAGTGTCTTATGTCCATTGGGTATGCTTATATGCATGCATACAACTCCTTTGGTTGATCTCTTCCCGCTGTAGTTTGACAGTCTGTTTGATGCTGCTTTGCCTCTGTCTCTATGTTTGTTCATAAGTTCATACTGGTATTTT
>NW_006296221.1:3169325-3171752 GCF_000327345.1 Myotis davidii
AGTTCTCTGAAAATTTTGGAGATTAAACCCTTATCATTGGCAAATGTGTTATCCCATGCAGAGGGCTTTCTTGTTGTTTTGTTGATGGTTTCTTTTGCTGTGCAGAAGCTTTTTATTTTCATGTAGTCCCATTTGTTCATTTTCTCTTTAGTTTCAAGTGTCCTAGGAGCTGTATCAGTGAAGAAATTGCTTTGGCATATGTCTGAGATTTTGTTGCCTTTGGATTTTTCTAGAATTTTTATGGTTTCCTGTCGTACATTTAAGTCCTTTATCCATTTTGAGTTTATTTTTGTATATGGTGTAAGTTGGTGGTCTAGTTTCATTTTCTTGCATATATCTGTCCAATTTTCCCAGCACCATTTATTGAAGAGACTATCTTGGCTCCATTGCATGTTCTTGCCTCCTTTGTCAAGCTTTTATCAGTTTAACTACACCATGGCTATAATCTATAAACCAGGATCACAATAAAATGAATCATGTTCTGTGATTTAGTGAAGTGGGTTCAGGATATGGATGTGTACCCTCATTTTTGTATATTTATATCTAATTATCTGTCTTATCTGGGTCAATCTTGTACATTCCTTGTGTTGGTCATTGAAAAGAGTTGCATGAGATAATTTTCTGGTCTTTTCTTTTAGTTAAAACCTTTTTTATTCAAATTCAGTGTGTCTCATCAGAACTAGATTAAGGGTCAGGGCAGCCAAGGTATCTACGGCAAATTGAATTTTCCAGTGATGCTCCCACCAGTATCAATCCTATCCAACTAACTCTTCTTACAAAGTGATCTTGACAATCCTCCTTTGAGAGATGAGGTCTCTGATGCATTCCTCAAACCTGAGCGTAACTTTATAATTGCTTCAAGTACAAGAACATGGCAAAATTTACATTTGTCTGACTTCTAAAGTGAGAATCTCGCTCTTTCTCTTCCCTTGTTCTTTTGGACATCTGATCTACCATGTAAGTTGTTCTGGAGCTGCCATGTTGGAGATCACAAAAGAGAGAACATAGAGTTACAGGGAGATATACTAGGGGCCTATGCTGTTCTCAGATATCCAAGACTTCCCAGCTAGGGTTCCATACACGAGAGTGAAGATGCCTTCCTGACAGTAGTGCCAGTCACCATCACCCTGCAACTTCATGAAAGACTAAACCAGAACCATGAGTGGAGCTGCTGGTAAATTCCTAACTCATATAAATCACGAAGAATAATAAATAATTGCTGTTGTTTCAAGCCACTGAGATTTGGGGTGGTTTGTCATACAGCCATAGCTACTAGAATAGTGTCCACTTAGGAACTGCTAAAACCAATGAAGTAAAATGTAGGAAATTGTGTTTACTGGAATGCCTTAGACCAGTGGTCAGCAAACTCATTAGTCAACAGAGCCTAATATCAATAGTACAACGATTGAAATTTCTTTTGAGAGCCAAATTTTTTAAACTTAAACTAAATTAGGGTACTCCTAAGGCTTAGGAAGAGCCACACTCAAGGGGCCAAAGAGCTGCATGTGGCTCGCGAGCTACAGTTTGCCGACCACGGCTTCCAGCCGCGGGCAAACTACGGCCCGTGGGCCGGATCCGGCCCGTTTGAAATGAATAAAACGAAAAAAAAAGACCGTACCCTTTCATGTAATGATGTTTACTTTGAATTTATATTAGTTCACACAAACACTCCATCCATGCTTTTGTTCCGGCCCTCCGGTCCAGTTTAAGAACCCATTGTGGCCCTCAAGTCAAAAAGTTTGCCCACCCCTGGCTTAGACTATATCAGTGCATGAATGAATCTAGGGATCTTAGGACTCACTGATAGTCACAACATCTTAACAAATCAACATTTTGTTACTAAACTAAGGAGGTTCATTAGCCTGCACACATCAAAAAGCCCCATCAAATGTAAACAAGAGTCTGCAGCCAAGAAAGTAATGGCTTATTTTTTAAAGGAAATGGTACCAAAACTAACGTCAGAAGTGGGTGGTTGCTCTAAGACCTGGCTTCCCAATGGTTTCTAGTGGATAGGTTATATGGGAGAAAAATCATTAATCATGGTGACTAAGGGATTTAGGGTCATGGTCTCTATTGATTGGTCCACACTAGAGTAGTGGGTAGTTGATAATTACATCTGATCCTGATCTCTGGTTTCGCAAGGGTGTAAGCACTAGGGTCATTCTGTCTTTCTGGGTCAGGAGCTGAAACACAACTGAGGCCTAGATGTTATCTCTAGTGTGACTGAAACTCTGTCTCCATGTTCAAAGACACGAGGCTTTGTTCCTAAGATTATTTGATATTGACAAGAACCTCATTGTAAGGGCTTAATGATTAAGGGAGTAGCCGTGCAAGGGTGAGGGAGGTGAGTGAGTCAGTGTGCTAGGCTGGACAAGGCCAGTTTGAATCAAGAGGAAAAAAAAGTAGAAAGGTCAGATCAAAGAAATC
>NW_006296221.1:3172078-3177119 GCF_000327345.1 Myotis davidii
ATATAACCTTTTGTGGTATACGACACTGACATGATATTGAAGTTTGCTACTTCAGCAAAGCTACCACGAACACAGACCTATGGAGATACTAATAGATGTGCACCTGCTCTGAGATTTAGAGTACTGTGGTCTTTCATCCTTACTCTAAAGAATATGTGAGTGTATGTGTGTGTATGTGTGTGTGTGTGTGTGTCTGCATGTGTACAAATTTAATACACATACAGGGAGATTTTGTCTTGGGAAATCAATAACTTTATATTGGATAATTTAGTTAGTAATATTTATTACCCAATATCTGTTATAACCACATAACAGAGCCAAGTAATTTGAAATGGCTACTTTTGATTGGTTTGCACTTATTATATAAAAGCCAATGGAGTGAATTTTATGTACTAGCCTAGATTTGACAATGCCTTTCAAGAACAACTGGAGGAAATACTCTGCTATGAGTTGATAAGGGATTGTATTAATAAAGCCTGATTTTAAGTACAGAAGCCCAAATCACACTAGCTTCAGAAAATAAAATAATAATGGTGATTACTTCTAAATAAATGAAACATTTCCATGTGTATATGTGCATGATGTGTATGCATGTGCCAGTGTGTGTGCATGTGTGTATTGTGGGGGCACATTAATTGGCTTGTTTAATTAAAAATATAATTTGAAGGCATGGCTGAATTCAATATATCAAACAATGTCCTCAGTATTTTCTGTTTGTCTGTCTCTTCCTTCCCTTTATTTTTCTTTTATTTTTTGTATTGATTTCAGAGAGGAAGGTAGAGGGAGAGATAGATAGAAAAATCAATGACGAAAGAGAATCACTGATCAGCTGCCTCTTGCATATCCCTCATTGGGGAATGAGCCCACAACCTGGGCGTGTGCTCTGACCGGGAATTGAACTATGATCTCCTGCTTCATAGTTCAATGCTAAACCACAGAATAACACTGGCCGGGGGGCCATTTCTTTTGCCTGTGTTTATCTTGCTCTGGTCCATCTCTCTCTACCTCTACATAACCCCCCCCCCCTTTTTTTGGCTTCGTTCTTAGAGCTGAGGATATGAGTCCCTTCAGATGCCACAAAGATTTAAGAATATGAGATAAAATTGTGTAAAGGAAAATTCTCTCTTCTACAATTGTCAGAAGAAATAGATTCTAGGCATGTGAAATTTAAAACAAAAATCTATTAATCTATTATAGGGGTTGATCTCCAAAGAGCATGCTTTAGATAACACAAATATTTGCTAATTGCTTTTTAGGACAAATGAAAAAAATGGAGGACACCATTTGGGACCAGAACTGAATTGTTTGGAACTACAAAGAAGAGAAAGGAAGGTCAATTTATCTCAAGCATAGTAAACAAGCTCTCCACTAAGGAACACACTAAGCAACATTAAATAACTGTTGAAAAATATCAACTTGAAAAGGGGTCCATGCAAACTTATGATATCTGCAGGGGAAACTCAGAACTAGCTTTATCATTACCCCTAGAACTTTGGGTTCTAAACACAACTGTGCAGGGTTTTTGTATAAAAGAGCAAAGTGGAAAGAATCAGAGACCTCTCTATCAGAAAGTGGTATCAGTAGGACAGGGACCTTCTCTCACTTTAATTCTTTTGATCATATTTTGTGTGCATAATTCAGTGCCTTTGTCTTTATTAAAATACAATTGAAACATGTAAAAAAGCTTTTTAAATAAAGTCTCCCAGGTGTCTGTTGAAGCCTTAAGCCCCCTTTCTTTCTTCTTTTGTTCTCTTAATTGTTACTTCACAACAATTAGTTGGGTATTCATATGCAAATGAATGCAAATTAAATGGGCTCAATGTAGGAGATTTTTACTACTAGTTAATTTCTACTTTTTTTAGTCTACCAATAAGATCTGCAAAACTGCTTTTTTTTCCCTTGCCCTGGCTCCTTAGGGCATAGAAGAGAAAGGATGGCATTAATGCCACCTAAATAACTCAAAAGCTCTGCCATTGTTAAGATCCTTCTTCAACTAGAAAGTAGTTTTTAATTGTTTCTTCCATTGTCTGCCTTGCTCTCTCTCCCAGAGAACATTGTGTTGAAGCTTTCATTATTGGTTAGTGACTCGTTATTCAGGACTCAGAATGGCATTTGCAGTATTAATTCAATATGGGAATGGGCTTGTAAAGGAAAGGAATAAACATCAGAAAAATAAATAGAATTTGATTGATAGATTGCAACCATTATTTCAAGACAGCAAGACATATTTATTCAATATCAGGAGTGGAGGGAGATCAGAGAAATGCATTAAAATATTTTTTAAGCTTCTGAGAAGCATCAGAAAATTTGTGGCGTGGAGGAGGTAGTGAGAATCTAACTATTACTATTTTCCTTGACATAATAGACAAAAGATGTCTGCAAAGTCTTTGCTGTTCTACTCCTAAGAGAGGGAGTCTATTTTCCATCCCCTTAAATCTGAGCTTGCCTTAGGTGATTTTCCTGACCAATGAACACAGCAAAAATGACCTTCTGAGACTTCTGAGGTCTGGTCCAAAGGAGTCTTGCCCCTTTACTGGGCTGAAAGAACACTCCTTCTATGGACTCAGCTGCTCTACATACGGAAGTTTAAGCAACCTTTGAATAGGCCTTTGTGGATTACAACCAAGTTATCTTGCCAAAAGACTAGGCCAAACATCAGCCAATACCAGCACCAACTTACTAACCATGTGAGTGAGCCATCTTGGAAGTGGGTCATCCAGCACCAGTTAAGTCACTCCAATTAGATGTCAAGGAACACGGGAGGCACTCAGCAAAGCTCTCCAAATTCCTCATCCACAAAATCATGATCCAAATAAATTGTTATTTTAAGGCACTATGTTTTAGGATAGTTTGTTACATCAACAGGTGACAGGAACATTAGATATGGATTAAAAGAAACAAACAAACACTCACAGGCTTTGTGAAAGCAGTCATATCACATGTACAATTTCCTTTGCAAAACTAAATAGGTGATGTATGCACAGATAGTTTAAACATAGGAAGTAATTAAATCTAGTTTACAAAGGCTAAAATTGGCTTTTGATTAGTAAGGTTTCTTTTCCTACATTTAACCTTGGTGTTTTTCATCTCTATTCACCAGTGGAAGCCCTGGAGGAGAGGGAGATGTGCATTGGTGAGGATAAATGTGCTGGCCAAGACTCTAATGTCCTCTGCACAACCTACAGATGCCTCAGTGACTAATCTTCATCTGCAGATAATTCAGAAACAGGGCAGATCCCTTGGATTTGAAAATGGGAACTAAAAGTCATCCATCTTCTCCTGATGGCTAAACAGGCTATTATTAGCAGGCCAGATGATTTAATAGGCCGAGGATGGAAAGGCACATGTTGATAATTAAACACTCCAGAGTTCCCTTCCAAAGCAAGTGTCCTTTAATAACATGACTTAGGTTTGTTTGCTTTTCAAAACCTTCTGCTGCACTTTTAAGACTCTGGAATGTGTTTAGGCATCAACATAAAAATTTTTGATAGATAAAAATGATGTGTGTCAAACCCAATTTTCCATTGTTTGGGTGACATGTTATAGTATGGGATTACCTGTTCTGAATCAGCTTTGTAAATTCATCCATATATGAATTATAAATTGAACCAGTCCTTTAACAAATATGAATTGAGGTCTAATAGACTGTGGTCAAGTGACAGAAGAACTGTGTTTTGTGCTGGCTCTGCCTCATGGCTGTTTGACCTTGAAAAAGTTAGAGCATCTTTGGTGCCTTAATTTTATCATATGAAAGTGAAGAATGCTTTATTCTAAGGTTCCTTCAAACACTAAAATTTCTTATTTCTACAAATTCTATTGTCAGACTGAATCCTCCCCTCAGCTATAGTGGCATGGTCAACTTAATAGAAGACAGATCACTTTTTGCTTTAAGCATATGCATCTATTTTCTCAGCCTTCTTTATTGATCATATTACCAAACTTTATTTTAAAAGTATTGCTATTTTTATAATAGTAAGTATTTATTTTACTGATATGCCAAGGACTGTGACAAAAGTTTTACAAATGTTATCTGATATATTTTTTTAATTTAAATCTTTATTGTTCAGATTATTACATTTGTTCCTCTTTTTTCCCCCCATAACTCCCCTCCTCCCAGTTCCCGCCCTACCCCCGCCCTCACTCCCCACCCACTGTCCTCATCCATAGGTGCACGATTTTTGTCCAATCTCTTCCTGCATCTCCCACACCCCTTTCCCCCCAAGAATAGTCAGTCCATTCCCTTTCTATGTCCCTGATTATGTGTGTGTGTGTGTGTGTGTGTATATATATATATAGTTCTATATGTAGATACCTATAGACATATGGATATAATGACAAAAAACAACATAAAATTGAAGACTGCAAAGTCAGAAATCAGAAAACTTGATTGAGAAGGGTTCTGCTCTTCTGCATGGAATGATGTTTGCATCCATTACTTGGTTAAAACTTTTCCATTCTCATCTTGGAATAGGCTTCAGGGAGGAATTGAACTATAGTAATCCAGGGAAAGAAAATAAAATACTTTTTCAGAAAAATATCCTCCATGATCTTTTGAAGTAAAGTGGTTTGATGGTATTTTCAGTGCATTGTGGTACTTCCATGGAATGGACTTTATGTTTTACGCTGGAAGATTGCCATCTACATGGTGTTGACTGTTTTCCATTTTTAGAATTGCAAACTCAGATGCTTCTTTGACAAAAGACTTCCATTGTTCTGAGAGTTTAACCCTATGACCTTTTAGTTAAATAAATGTAGAACAAATCCATATCCACTCTTCAGAAGGATGAGCATCCAATGACTGCCTTTTTTACTAAGTTAGAACTCAAGTTCAGGCTGAGTGAGCCTTTGGTGCTCCTCTATGCACACAGCCATAAAGATTTCAGAGATCAGGGAAATTTGCATCAATAAAAGAGTCGCCTAGACCAGTGGTCGGCAAACTGCAGCTCGCGGCAATTCATTGAGGTAAGATATAATTAGTCTTACTTTACAGATGAGATAATTGGATCTCTATCTACCTGTTATCTATCTATCATATATATAT
>NW_006296221.1:3177551-3185799 GCF_000327345.1 Myotis davidii
ACCCTCTAGCGCAGTGGTCAGCAAACTGTGGCTTGCGAGCCACATGAGGCTCTTTGGCCCCTTGAGTGTGGCTCTTCCACAAAATACTGACTTCTGCACATGGGCCACATAGTTTCAATCGCACTGTACATGCGCACCCGCATGTGGTATTTTGTGGAAGAGCCACACTCAAGGGGCCAAAGAGCCGCATGTGGCTCGAGAGCCGCAGTTTGCCGACCACTGTCCTAGAACTTTGTAGGAGTTTCTAAACATTTAGAACATATTTGATTGATTGAAATTATTGTGATGGAGGCCAACATCAGGAAAGAGCAGGAGCAGATAAGAGAAGACCCACTATAGCTGATATTACTGCTCTTACTTAACCATATCCACTTGCCTCCTGTTATAGACTGAATATCTGTCCCCCTATGCCCAATGCATTTGTTAAAGCCTTATGCACAACCTAACAGTGTTTGGAGATAGGTGCTTTGGGAGATAATGGGATCAGGTCATGAGCATGGAATTAGTGTCCTCATAGGAAGCAGAAGACCTCTCTCTCTCTCTCTCTCTCCCCTCTCTCTCTCCCGCCATGTGCACATGCACTGTGAAAAAGGCCATGTGTGGACATAGTGACAAGCCAGTCATCTGCAACCTAAGGAAAGAGACGTCACCAGAAACTAAATTGAATGGTACCTTGATCTTAGACTTCTCAACATTCAGAATCATGAGAAAATGAACTTCTGTTGTTTAAATCACCCAGCCTATTTGTTATGGCAGCCTGAACAGATGAAGACAGCTCCTTTTACCATTTCTTTGTATCCCTCTCTTAGCTTCAGTGAGTTTTGGCCTCTAATGGCTATCAGGCAGCTGTCTTCTTGAAAGACAACCCTTGGAAGCTTTCCTGGCTCCTTCAGATCAAGACAACCCTAAGATGTAATTGAAATTGCAGAGTTTTCCTCCAGCATCAGGATTAGATGAATACTCTATTTTGGCTTCTCCTTCCTTATTCTTCCTCCACTTCTTGACAGTTCATCCTAGGAGCATTTCCTTAATAAATCATTTTCACCTGGATCTTAGGGTCTACTTCTGGAGATTCTGGCCTAAGATGGTTTCTATAAAAAGGAGGTGACTGCATTGTTGGCCTGGCTAACACTGGCTAGAGCTTGGACTCAAAACATAGCATTAAGTTCACCAGGAAAGCCCTTTGCTTAGTGCAAATGTGGACGAACTGGCAGAAAGTAAAAGAGATTTCTTTTACCTGTAAAATAACCAACCTGAGTTAAATCATTTAACAAATATCTTATAGAGTGCCCACCCAGTCTGTAATCTACAGATCCATCTCTATTAAGTGATCTCTCACTTCTGAGGTTACAGAGGTGAGCTGCCACCACACCCAAATTCCAGCCACTCTCACCTCCCAACTGGAATGTGTGCTATATTTTCCTCTTGTAGAGCTTTACACATTTTACTTACTTTTTCACTCTTCCTGAAATTTTTTTATTGCTGACCCTTCTAACCCTATATCTAGTAATTTAGCTAGCCTAGAATTTTGAGTATGTTTTGGAACATATAGCCCTGTGTCTGAAACTATCTGAACTACTAAATCTGTGATATTCCTGAAGACTTATTTTTACCCTCTTTAGAAAACCACTGCTTAAATTGTCTTGTTTTATGTAGTTTTAGTGCCAACCCTTTATCTCAGTTGGCATAACTTCTGTGTTTACTTCTTAATTCTTTCCTTTACTAGCTGTTCCAAATTTCATCTTCTTTTGATTATTAAAAGTGGTCCTTTGCTAGCCAATATTCTTCTTTGTTTCAAAATTAGCATCATTAACAGCATCTAAGTGCTTATTAGAAATGCAAATTCTTAGGGCTTATCCCAAGTTGAGAAACTCCTATGGTGGATCAATCTGTGTGTTAGCAAACATAGCAAACACTTTGACATTCTGATATACACTAAATGTTGTGAACTGGTCTAAGTGTTATAGGACTTTGACTTTTAAGTGGCAAATTCTAAAAATTTAAAATAAAATAAAAACCCTCCTAGACAAACATACAAACAAACAAGCAATCTTTCCTCAAGATCTTGGTTCTCAGGAATCCTAAATGGATTATCTATCAGATGACCTGTATTAATCCGGTCAGGCTGCCATTAACAAAATACCACAAACTGGGTGGCGTAAAGAACTGAACAAATTATTGTCTCTCAGTTCTGAAGGCTAGAGTCTGAAATCAAGGTGTCAAGAGGGTTGTTTCTTTCTGAAGATTATGAGGGAGAATCTCTTCCGGGTCTCCCAGCAGTTTGCTGGTAATCTTTGTTGTTCCTTGGGATTAGGGTTTCAATATGTGAATTAGGGGAATACACAAACTTTCAGTCCCTAATACATACCCAGGGAGATTCCGACTTATTTTATCTAGAGTGGAGTTAGTCCATCAAAATTTTTAGAAATACCCAGATCATTGTGATGCATGGTTAGCACTTCAAACTTTTGTCCTAGCCCTCTATTTATATAGAAAATTCCAGTAGTTTTGTACTGCTAGTTAACACAGAGAAGAAATGAAACTAGTCAAAGCTATAGCATTCTTATGGTGTATGTCTTGTCAGCCCACCTCTTCTGTAAGCACCTGAAGGAAAGTCACCTCACTTCTGATAGCCTTTCTCCAAATCCCCACAGAGGTGGTTACTTATTAAGTTCTTAACAAATACAAGCTGATTGATCAAATAAAATATTGGATTCTTTACTTAAACCCCTTTGCTTCAACAACTGCACAAATAAAAAATCAATACTTGTACATTATTAATTCTCTTCTATGATAAAGAAATGCAAGGAACACATGGTGGAAATTTTCCTTTGTCTAGCCAGGGAATGGAGACACTGAAAGACAAACTCAGCCTCTGTTTAGTAATTAGTTTCTCCACTCTCTATCTCTGTTTTATACACTGGCTGCTTAGTAAAACAACTCTGATGTAACAGGTCAAAACTTATCCAAATGTTGCTATGAGATATGTTAGGATTGCAAAAGAGATAAAAAGAGATTTCTTGCCTATATAGTGAAATTATGGATGGAGAGTTAGGGAAGGCATTCTTAAATCTCTGCCTTTCCCCTCCACTTACATTCCTTGTTGGCTTGTTTGTTTGTTATTGCTGTGTTTAAACTTTTTTCAAGTATTTAGAATGTCAAGAACTTAGGGAATGTATTATAAAAATAATGACCTGAAAGTCAGTCTCCCCTCCCCAATTCTCTGCCACCAAAGTCGAGCAAAAGCATTCACATGATACTAAGTTCTGGAAAATTACAGTTTCCTATCTGTCTACCTATTATAGGATTTTTCTATTAAGCCCAGACACCCTGATTTGTTTGGAGAGATAAATTCCACCCCCAGCATTTCTTTAATAATCTTTTTATACTTTCTTCTTATCTCTTTTCTTGCTGCTATTGTTTGATAGGGCCACTTAAACAGGTCTTTCCACAAGGTTACTCAAATTAAACATTAGCCAGCTCAATAAGCAGCTACAGAAAACCACTGACAGTATCTAGCAAGATAAACATCCACACACCAAATTGTAAGATTTCTTTATTTCTACCTTGATTATCTCGAGGAAATGTGTTTAAAGATCACCAGACTTGTTTCCTCTTGTGTTTTCAGATACTAAGATTTCTGGTGCAAAGTGGACCATGGGGCATTAATAATTGGCTAGATTTCACTTCTCTTTTTTTGGTTAATTTTCACCCAAGGATATTTTCCATTGATTTTTAGAGAGAGTGAAATGGAGGGGGAGAGACAGAGAAAGAGAAACATCAATGTGAAAGACATACATGGATTGGTTGCCTCCCATACCTGCCCCAACCTAGGCTGGGGATTGAGCCTGCAATTGAGGTACATGTCCTTGACCAGAATCAAACCTGGGACCCGTTAGTTTGCAGGTTGACACTCTATCCACTGAACTAAACAAGCTAGGTCCATTTTTTAAAATCCTTACCTGAAGATATTTTTCCACTGATTTTTAAAGAGAATAGAGGGGAGGGAGGAAGTAGGGGGAGAGAGAGAAGCATCAATGTGAGAGACAGATTGATTGATTGCCTCCCACATGTACCTAGACTCTGGCCAGGGATCAAGCCTGCAACTGAGGTACATGCCCTTGACCAGGAATTGAACCTGAGACCCTTTGGTCCATGGGCTAATACTCTAACCACTGAGAAACCCCAGGCCAGGGTATAGATTTCACTTCATTTTGATGACAGTAAATTTAATGTTTACATGGTTTGTGCTTGGGTTCAAGAGAATAAAATTCTACATTTAGAGATTGATTCCTTTGAATTAAACAATAGCAACTATTAAAGAACCCATGTATTATTTATTAATGGTTCTGTGGGTAAGGCAAAATAAATCAATAAACAAACAAAACAACAAAGAACAATTTCTTGGTTTATAGTTTATCAGAGATGGTGCTCTTGTAGGAATCTCAGGTTAACTAAGAGCACTGGATATTTAAATAGTGGGGGCCTGGGTACTACAGGAGGAAGATAAAGGCCACAACAGGAATATTATATGTGGGGGGTGTCACAGTTAACCTTTGGCTAACTTCGTATTTAATCAGGAGCAAGCTCCTAACAAGCAAAATAGAGAGAGAATCATAGATAGAGAGCAGGCTGACAGCCGTGTGTGTGTGTGTGTGTGTGTGTGTGTGTGTGTGTGTGTGTGTGTGTGTTTGGGGGGTGTTGAGGGGAATTGATGGGCTGGGTGGCAGGGTGAAAGGATTGAGCTAAAAAGAAAAATCTCTTTGACAGGGACAACAGTGTGGTGATTGTCATGGGGGAGAGCAGGTTGGGGGAGGTAGAGGATATGGTATAGGGAGGATAAATGGTGATGGAAGGAGGACTGATTTGGAGTGGTGAACATACAATGCAGTGCACAAATGATGTGTTGTGGAATTGAGCACGTGAAACCTGTATAATTTTGTTAACCAGTTTCACCCCAATAAATTCAATAAAAAGAAAAAAAATAGCAAGCCCTGGGTAGCAAGCTCTGCTCTGGGGCCAGAATCCTCTTTTCTGTACTGTGGAATAGTGGACTGAGAACGACTTTGGGTCCAGACATGCTTCTGGGAAGATCTTCTCTCCTAGTCGTTTCTGTGAAATTTGGATGATGCTGAATCTCATCCTCAGGCTCATCATCTGAAAGAAGGTTGATAATGACACACATCTGATAGTGCAGTTGGGAAGGCAGAGTGAAATGATGTTTATAGCTCGTACACAGGCCACACAATAGTAGCCTGCATCCAGCACAGCAGGCTCCCCTTGGCCTCACATCCGATGTAGCTTTTTGCCTTTTCTCTGCCCCAGCAACACATGAAGGATAGGGTGTATCATTTTGTCCACGCACAATAAAAACTACCTGGTAACTGCTAGCGTGATGGTTGGCTCTGCTTATTTTCTCTCTCCAGGTCCCTCCCACAGTCCTCAAAAAACGTAAAAAGTGCTTGGCTTGTGCTTTGAATACACAGGACTGGCAATTTTCAACAAAAAGACTTTAACAGAGGAAAACTACTGGAAATTTGATACCATATTTGTCTATAATTTACATATATAGTTACTGGAAGACCCCTAGAAAACTCATTAGAAGAAAAACAGGTGCCCTTAGATTTTACTAATGTTATAGAGTACAAAATCAGAATACATTATTATTCTTATTTTTATTATTATAGGCCCCATGCATGACATTCGTACACTGGGGGAGTGGGATGGGTCCCTCAGCCTGGCCTGTGCTTTTTAGCAGTCTGGGAGCCCTCAGGGGATGTCTGACTGATGGCTCAGACCTGCTCCCTGCTTGTGGGAGCTCACTGACCACCAGGGAGCAGCTCCTGCTTTTAGTGTATGGCCCCTGGTGGTCAGTGTGCATCATAGCAACTGGTCATTCCTCTGTTTGGTCAATTTGCATAGTATCCTCTTACTATATAAGATTGTTGTTGTTGTTATTATTATAGTAAATAATATGCTAGCCTATTATATACCCTAGTATGTAATATATAATTTATTAGAGTATAAGGCTATATGTTAATGCTATAATATTATGAAATATTTTGTTATTATAAAGTAAGTATATTTACCATATATTTCTCTGGTACACATGCTGAGGTGTTCTCTACAATAGTTGGAAAAAATGTAGGAGAAAATGCAAAATCTATAGAAACAACCTGTTCATGGGTACTCAGTTTTCAAGTATGTGGAATTCAGGAAGAAATAAAGAGGTATTGTGCATTTGTGTGTATGTGTGTGTGTGCACGTGCGCACATACACACGCACAAATAAGGGCAAGTAGAAGAAAGAAGAGAGAAGAAAGAGCTCAAATGCTGAAGGCTTCCAGTTACTGAGGATCAATGTGCATGCCTCCTGAAATCCTCCAGGGTGACTGCCTAGGTGAGAGCTAAGAATATTTTCTTTTTATCTTTCAATCACTGCCTTTGTAGGTATAAAATAAGAATATCGATCCCTGGAAGGTGATAATAGTTTCTCAGTCAAAATGTTATTTGCTGTTGGAATTCATTTCCCTGTTGCTTGATTTTTATGTCACTCTCCCCAGGTCTTCAATCTTCTTTAGAGGTAGCAATGTACTGGCAGGTCCCAGGTGGACTTGATGGTTGGGACATCCTTGGAAGAGACCCAGCCTGGACAGGGGGATAACTTTCCAGAACTCACACCTCAATTCCCAGCCCCCTCCTGCTTTCTACTCTGGGCATAAGGGAACAATCTTGATTTTACCTCCTGACAAGATTGTGATTTAGTATACTATGTCTCCTTCCCCTGAGGCACACCCTGTGGATACCACATAGGAGAAAAAGAACCATTTAAATGCACAAAAGCTACTTTAAAAATGTGAACAATCTCAAGGAGGAAGTAGTTGTAACTGATGGAAGGAGCAAAAGGCAGACCTGGCAAGGAGAACCCCATGTCATCCACATACAAGAAATTAAAAATATAAATTTAGGGTAAAATTTAATACAAAGAATAAATAGGAAAACGTATCTATTCAAAAAAATTTCTGAGCTAGAATACAGAGTTTTGAGATGGTATCATAAGGCAACATAAAACAATAGAGAAATGAAAAAATATTGTGTTGGAGAATATGGAGAATAAAATTAGCAGTTTTAACTTATTTACAGGATTTATTAAAAAGAAATACAATAAATGGAAAAGTAAACATTTTTAAGAAATGAGGCTGAAAATTTACAACAGTTAATGGCTAAGACCTCAATTTGGAAGTACTTATAGAGCCAAATAGATGAGAACCTTACATGTAGACAACTTACGGTGCATATCAAGAATAAAAAGCAACAAATATACTCAAATTGACTAGATAAAAAAAAAAACGTTGAACATTAAGATTCTTACTAGCAATGCAAGGAAAAATAGTGGGGTAATCTTAATATTTTCAAAGTGTTAATAAAACACCAAACTTAAAATGTTTAATAAGTGAAGAAATTGTTTAAATGTACATAACAATTAAAGCTATTATCACTCCTCATAAGGTTTTCCCCACATAACCCTATTCCTATTTGTTAATATTTTTGGAAAAAGTTTTCAGACAAAAAGAGAAAACCTAGAAGATATAATATATAGTAAATATATAGTGTTTTCATAGATATACACATGAATATTGGTGATGAGTTAATTATCATTAATAAAAATAATCATTAATAAAAATCAATCAAATTTAATGTCTAAAGAAACAAAGAGTCTGTATGGGAAGATATAGTTATTAATAATTAGTGAATAAAAAAGGCATAATTAATTAGAGACTGAAAATAAAATGTAAATGAAGAAGAAATTGTAAAGGAAATTAAATCATACCATACTTAGCACTTGATGACAATTTACACGCATTTCTAGGAAGGAAATTAAAAGGATTCAATGTAAAAAGTTGAATTAAACAAACAAAAAGGAAGCAAATGAAGCAGGAGGAGGGCCCATCATGAACTGGGCTGGATCTAAGACTAGCCTGGGCGGGTCACTGCCCTGACCTCAGGGCTTTTAGTCTGCTTTATTCACTGCTAAGAGTGCCTACACCAATGCCTAATACATTCCAGTACTTCATAAGTACTTAATAAATGAACGAATAAATAAACCTCAACAATATAGAGAGAATATTACAAAAAAATATGTTTTTTCAATGAAAGGATCTCTGGCAAGAGTGAAGAGTGATTTAGGAGGGGAAAAGGATAAAAGGAACATACAAATCAACAAAATATAAAATGAAAAATATTATATA
>NW_006296221.1:3185868-3190682 GCF_000327345.1 Myotis davidii
AAAGTTATTATAAAGCTATACACAAACACATTTGAAAACCTAGAAAGAAGAGAGAAATGTGCATATAATATGAAAGACAGAATTGAAGCAAGAAGAATAAAAATCTGAATAACCAAAAACAATTAGAGAAATTGAAATGATAATTTCAGGCTTTCCTCCAAAGACGCCTGAGGCCCAAATAGCTCTATAGCTGAGTTCTCCCACACTTCCAAGGTATAGATTGTTCCTATCTTAGAAAAGACTTTCAGAAAACTAATGAAAGAGAGAAAGACATCTAAGTTTTTATGAGACTTGTATATTGATTTCTAAATTGGATCAGTAGAACACAAAATCAGGCATTTATAGATCCATTTTTATCTTTTGCTACATAAAGGACTAATCATACAACTATATTAATAGGTACAAAAATTCATTTACTAAATTTCAATATCTATTTTTGACATAAACCAGAAAACCACCTGTAGAATGAAAAGTCCCTAGCTTAACAAAGGTCATATAGTTAATACCTACAGCTTCTTATGTAATGGAAACCCTTGAACCACATACCTTCAGGTTTATAAATAAGTTCATAATGCTTTCTATAATGCCTATTATTTAACACTAGAGGCCCAGTGCATGAAAATTTATGCACTGGAGGTGGGGTCCCTCAGTCCGGCTTGCCTCCTCCACAGTACGGGAGCCCTCAGGGGTGGGAGGCAACCTGGAGATCAGGGGAAGGCAATGCCTCCATCACACCTCTGCTGCTGCCACTGCTGGCAACCCAAGCCTTGGCCGGCCCTGGTTACCTAAGCCTCAGGCAGCCTTGGGCAGCTGGGCAGGCACCATTAGAGGCTTGCCTGTGCCTCAGGCTGGCCCTGGGCAGCTGGGGGCGCTGAGGGGACTGGGAGACTCCAGAGGCAGGCGAACAGAGTGGCCAGGCCTGTCTGGGGGCAGGCCTGGCCTTGCTGCATACCTGCCACCCCCATGGGGCTGAGGGGACTAGGCGCCACCATCTTGTGGCTGTGGGCACCACCATATTTGAGGGTGTGGCAGTCAATTAGCATTTTCCCTCCTTATTGGCTGTGGGTACTGCCATCTTTGCAATGGCGTGAGGGCCAATTAGCATATTTCTTCTTTATTAGATAGGATAGTACTAAATTTCCTGACTAATGCTATGGAAAAAAATACAAAATGTAAAAATTATAAAAGTACAAATATAATTTAAGATTCAGGAAAGACAATCTGCATAGGAAATTCAACATATTCCTAAGATAAAAAAGTAGACTTACCTGAGTAGTCTTTCAAGTTATCTGATACAATATCAATTTTAAAAAGTTCATCATGCCCCCTCAAGACAACCCCATTTAAAAATGGGAAATATTTGAATAGGTATTTCCCACATTTTAAACAAACAACAAAATCAAACATACAAATGACCAATAAGCACAGGAAAAGGTATTCAACATTAGTCATAGGGAAATGCAAATATAAAACCATAATGGTATACCACTTCAAACATCCAAGTTTGGTTCCACTAAAAAGACAGACAATTACACGTGCTGGCAAGACTATGAAGAAACTGGAACACGTATACATTGTTGGTGGGAATGTAAAATAGCACAGCTGCTTTGAAAAACAGATTGCTAGTTTTTTTCAGAAAGTTAAACATAGAGTTACCATATGAACCAGCAATTCCACTTCAAGTACACATTGAGTAAAAAGGAAAACATATATCCATAAAAAACTTGTACACTGATGTTCACAGTAGCATTATTTATAACTGTCAAAAATGGAAACAACCCAAATATCTACAAAGTGATGAATGGACATACAAAATGTGGTTATTCATAAGATGGAATGCTATTCAGCAATAGAAGGCATAAATACAAGCTATGGCATAGATAAACCTTGAGAACATTGTGCTCAGTAAAAGAGGCCAGTCACAAATGCTATATATATATTTCATTTATATGAGATTTCCAGGAAAAGGAAAATATATGGAGCCAGAGAGGAAATTAGGGATTGCCTAGAGCTGGGAATGGGTGTGATTGCTAATGAGTTTGTTTTGAAGTGATGAAAATGTTGTGAAATTATATTTTGGTGATAGTTTTACAACTCTGTAATTACGTTAAAAATCTGTGAATTGTATATTTTGAAGGGGTACATTTTTCTTTCTTAGAATTTGAATTATTTCTCAATAGAGATGTTAAAAAATGGAGTTCATCCTTTCAGCTTTCCTGCATCTTTTTGGGACATGATTTGGTCATTTAATATATGTTCTATTCTGCCCTGTTAATCCCAGTTGCAGATATGATATACATGTCATTTAAATCTTTATCCTAGTTATTGACAAATACAATAAACCAGAATAGAGACATTAGCATCCTTTCTCTAGGCTAATATTAATTACTTCTCCTTGCCCATGTTCATTCCATAAGGTAAATCATTCATTTACTTACTCATGAGCACTTATTACGAGGCAGGCATATATTGCATGATGAGTATAAAAGAATGTTTCATGTCTGCTTTCTGCCCTCAAAGAGAAGAAAGCCTATAATGTGAGCCAGACAAATAAAAGATAAGTCTTAGAAGAGTTGTATGTGTCAGAGAAATCAACTCCAGCTCATTTGATTCAAAAAGAAACTTATTTGAATGCTATGGAGTTGCTCACAGTACCAAAGGGAAATCAGTAACTAAGGCTTCCAATGCACAGGAGCCAGAGTGGCTTCAAGATAAAAGTCAGGGACCAATCAGTGGTTTTGTAGGGCCGCCAAGGCTGGTGCTAATCAGCACTAACAGTTCTCCATCCTGTGCCTCTTCACTCAAGATCTCAGTTTCCAAGAGAGTAAGTTCAGTTGGCCTCGCTTTATCTCAACTTACCAGTTGTTGAAGAGGAAAACAGGGCATCCTCGGTGGCAAACCACCCAAGAATGCACATTGCAGGGGGCAAGGAAAATCAGGGAAAGAGGGCATGGATTCTGAGCAGACAGAAAAACAGAAGTGACCTCTATGGTTGGTCTACATCAAGAGAACATAGAAGCATTAGCACTGGAATATCCCTGGGGGATTGAGAAAGCCTTGTGGTTCGAAGTGACATTTTAACTGAAATATGAAAATAAATTATCTATGTGAAGTATACAGCAGGGAGTGGGAGTGGGAAATCGAGAGGCATTTTAGACAGATGGAGTAATATGAGTCAAGGCATACAGGTTTGAAAAACCATGCTTTGGTGAGGGAATGAAAAATCATTTAATCACAGCAAATCAAAGGGAGATTTTTGGATAGGAGATATGTGGATGGCTAAAGAAGTGGGCACCAGGAAGACTATGAAAGTCTGTCATGCCTTAGGGAAATGGAATCTGTATGTTATTTTGGAACTCAGGAAGGTCTGGTGAGGAACATTAAGCAGGAGAGGAATATGAATAAATCTCAGATTCATAAATTCTGGCTATTGTGTATAGAGTGATTTAAGGGCAGGAAAAGGCAGGCAAACTAGTGAGGAGGCTAGTTCAAGGGTCCAGTTGATACTTTAAAAGAAGGTGGCTCAGAGGGTAGCAGTGAGAATGCAAAGAGCTACTAGTATATGTAGGAGCCATTACAGAACAAAGAAGCAGAGGTGAGTAATGGGATATGGATTTGGGAGGGAGTTGTGGAGAGCAAGAAAGGAGTGGAGAAGGTCACCTTGATTTCTGCTCTGGGGGAGTTCTTGAATTTCTCAGGAAGACTTTCACTGTTAACATTTACTAGAGCAGCTATTCAGGGTCCCTGAAGTGTGACTGCCCTGCCTTTCAGATAATAGTATGGAGACTGCAAGTCACTTTCATTTATTTCTAGGCACTCATGTTCTAGGAATCCCTATTTTGATCCTATCATCTTTGTTTTGGAGCCTCTAGAGTCCTAGTGCTTGGAGGTGAAAGCCTAGAGAGTCCTGTTTTCTCTGGCACCACAGTGCTCTGCTGTAGAGGTTTTGCCAACTTAGTAACCGAGGCAAATCTAAAAGATGCTGCAGTGTGGTCATTTATGCAATCCTGAAACATTTATTTTTCCAAAGGCAAGATAGGACACTGTCAGTGCGATGCCAACATCGTTGTTACTTCAGATAGAGCAGTCTGTCCAGGCTGCACTGGCAGTGTGGTATAATTTTGGGTCACTGCCAAGAGGGTGAAATTCAAACTGACCACTCATTTGAAAGGTTCTCTCTTGCAGTTCAAATTCATTGAACCAGGAATGCAATTTTAACTTTCTAATCAATTCAACCTGATGACCTTTCATCAAGCGTATCGCCAGGTTAGAAGGGACACCGAGAGGACATTTAGTGTAATCCATCTGCATGCAGGCAAGACTTCGCATGAATGCATGGAAGAAGGTAGATGTTTAGGGTTTTCATAAAACATCTATTGAAGCAGCCCCTAAAGGTTCTAGTGTTGTGTGTTGTATCGCCAGCCAGGATTTCTAAGTAGAACGTACAGTCCTCTCTTGTATGTTTCCAAGTCCCTTTCTTGTTCTCAACTCATTAGAAGTAAGGGAATCTGCTTCTTGTCACTCCCACACTTCTTTATATACTTGGGAACTATTATTAATTCATTATTCAGCCTTCTTTTCTCTAGGCTAAATAAACTCAGCTCCTTTAGTCTTTCCTCAGAGGGAATATTAGTCAAACCTTTAATCATTTTAGTTGCTGTCTTCTGGACCGACTCCAAATGTTCCACAGCGCATTTTATCTGGGTGAATTGAAATGGAATTCAGGAGGGTAAAAAAAAAAAATCTCATTAATCTGGACCCTGCCAATTTGAAATTTGTGATAATTCAGATAGGGATTGGCTTAACCTTTCCTT
>NW_006296221.1:3190791-3191119 GCF_000327345.1 Myotis davidii
TTGGTAACATTTTTTTCCAAGTGTATCACTGGTGCACTTCTCCACAGAGCCACTTGTAGGGCAAGCCTTACCTGGACATTTCATCAATTTCCCAAAAGAGCTACACCAAATGGCAGTGCAAGGCTAGATGGAGCAGTTACTGTGACCATCTATTCTCTGCTATGAGTGTGCTTATTGGGCCAAAGGCCCTACATATTTTTCAGCGATACTCTTCTAAAATTCTAGGCTGTAAATTACCATCATTTCTGCATGTAATCTAAATTACACAATTATATTTCAATTTGGTGTTGAGCTTTTAACCAACTCTTTCACGAATCTCTATGAGATA
>NW_006296221.1:3193620-3201036 GCF_000327345.1 Myotis davidii
CATGTTTTTTTAAATCTTTATGAGCAACAGATACTAAAAAAATGTATTAAAAAATTGCTCTGTAATCAATACACCTCTGCTTCCTGATACAAACTTGAGTGCTAAGTATGGATAATCCTATATAATAAAAGCCTAATATGCAAATTGTCTCCTTGACTAGGAGCTTGACCGGGAGTTCAACCAAGGGGTGGGGCAGTGTGGTCAACCTCCCGCAACCCCTCCCTCTGGCCGGCCTGACCCTGATTGGCCCCAATCAGGGGCAGGCTGTCCAGACCCCATCCATGCATGAATTTGTGCACTGGGCCTCTAGTAAGAGAATAAACTGATTTGTATATTGGAGTTGGCATCATGTCATGTAAGCACAGGACTCTATCTCTACATGAAAATAGCATTTTTCCCTTGTGAAATCATTTTAGTAGTGTGACCAATTAATGTATAATAAAAATTATTATTTTTTAAAATTTCCAAGTGAAGATCTCAGATGTTCATTAATAGAAGAGTGGTTTTTTAAAGTGCCATATACTTACACAATGGAATATTATACAGAATTACAAATGAGTGAAACATAACTGCAGCCAGTTCTCATTATTTAAAACTAGAGGCCTGGTGCACAAATTTGTGCTCATTGAAAGAAAATTAATTAGAAGAAATATTTTAGAGGCTGGGGAGGGACTGCAGGAAGGCTCCAGGGCATGTCCATCCCATCTCACCCAGTCCTGATTGGCAGGACCCCGGCAGCAAACTAATCTACCGGTTGGAGTGTCTTCCCCCTGGTGGTCAGTGTGTGTCATAGCGACTGGTTGAACAGTTGAACAAATGGTTGGACACTTAGCATATTAGGCTTTTATTATATAGGATTAGGTAGTTGCAAATCTCTATTCTCTAAAATTTATCTGTAACCCCAAAACAAATACTCTTGGTCATGTAGGTACATATACAGAGTGGTGAGACATTTGAGTTGCCGAACACACAAGATACTCTGCCTTCTCATTACAGCACTCACACTCCAAACCGGTACACTTTTCACCATCTGTTTACTTACTTTTATTACTTTGAGCATTTCTTGATGATTTTATTGTTTAAAATGCCCTCTTAGTGCAGTGCTAAAGTGTGCTGTCTGGTGTCACTAAGTGTAAAAAGGCTGTGATATGACTAATAATAAAAATATGTGTGTTAGATAAGCTACAACCATGCTTGAGATACAGTGCTGTTGGCTAGGAGATCAATATTAAATAATCAACAATATATGTTAAATAAGGTGTCTTTAAGTAGAAACACATATAAAACCACGAAATGTATTGGTCAGTTAACAAAATGCTATGACCAGAGGCTCAGAGGAACCTAAGCCTGCATTTCCCCAGGAGCAATAGGTCAATATTGTTTAATCAGTGTTCACACTGTCTTCATAGAGCATAACTGCTGTGAATAGAGAGGGGCAACTGTGTGTGCAACTAGATAAGTGAATCTTAGTAACATGATACTGAGAGGAAAGACTACATAGTACACCTTCTATAAAGTTCAAAATCTACTAAAACTAAATGGTATTTGGTTGAAAGAAGTATTTGAATAAAACCAAGGAATAGAAAATTTCTTGCAGTCATTGCCTTGTGGGGACAGAGAGAATGGGTTTGGGGAAACACTAATTGGTAAATGTAAAGAATTGGGTGTTGGGTTCAGGAATGTTAGTTTCCTTAATATCCAGATAAAATAAGTAAATAAATAGATAAATTGAAAAGGTCATAAATGACAGATAATAACGTGTCATAACCCAAGGTTTATGATGAAATAATCTCTTTGCACTGTCCATGAAAACATATCTGTACTTTTTTCATACCCATAAATCTATGTGGTGAATAAATCAATCAATAGATTTTGCCTCACATAAGTAGTGAGACTTTTCTCCCTAACTCCAAGTTTTCTTGATGAGAGTCTGAGACAGGGATCCTATGAAGAATTGAAGAGCACTGGCCACAAAAAGAAATGATGAGTTTTCAAACCTGAGACCAACAACTGAATTTCTCATTCTATTCCTAACAGTGCAGACACTTAATGTGTGAACGTGGCACTAACAGAAAGGTATTCCATAGGGCATAGCGACACCCCACTATCCTTGTGGAGTTCAAATGCATCCCTGACCCAAGTAGTCAAACCTCAAAGATGTGAAATAACCATTCCAATTCAGTTTGAGAATGACAGATGAGGAACAGTTAGACCTATTGGAATTTAAAGCTGTCCTTTGGAACTAAAGCCAGTTTAAAAACCAGAATCCCATGAAAGTGGATGATACAGAAGTGCCTATAGTATTGATACAAATACAGAAAGGTGAACATTTTTAACTAAGAGGTTACAGCTGGGTTACCATGATGGTTAAGTCTCCAGAAACCTTGAGAAAAATAAGGATGATTGGATTTGGGGAAGGGCAAATAGTCTAAGACAGTGATGCCAAACCTATGACACATGTGTCAGAGGTGACACACGAACTCATTTTTTTGGTTGATTTTTCTTTGTTAAATTGCATTTAAATATATAAAATAAATATCAAAAATACAAATCTTTGTTTTACTATGGTTGAAAATATAAAAAAATTCTATATGTGACATGGTACCAGAGTTAAGTTAGGGTTTTTCAAAATGCTGACATGCCAAGCTCAAAAGGTTCACCATCACTGGTCTAAGACAACAAAGTCTATATCTATCTATCTATCTATCTATCTATCTATCTATCTATCTATATCATTTCAGAGAGTTAGGGGATGGAGAGATAGAAATATTAATTGTGAGAAATAATGATTGATCAGCTGCCTCCTACACACCCTACACTGGGGATAGAGCCCACAACCCAGGCATGTGCCCTGACCAGGAATCAAACCATGACCTCCTGGTTCATAGGTCGACGTTCAACCACTGAGCCACACTGGGCAGGGGGAGTGTACCCTTCATAAATGAGAAATAAAGATGTGTCCTCGTTGGAGGTTGCCTTTGATATATGGACATTATATTCCAGCAACCAGTTCCCGTACAGTGGTCGATAATTTAAGGTGATTTGTATAATGCACCTTGCTGAAGCATGCAAATGACACCACCTTCTCCCCTGGCCCAGCTGCAATGGAGCTGGGCTGGTGGAACTGAAACAAACGCCTGATATTCAAGCAGCATTTAATCACACATTTGGTTTGATTTACTAACGCTATTGTCTTTCCATTTTCTGTTAAGAAATTATTAGCAGGAAGTAACTGGGCCCAAATGCCAGGATATGTTGGATCAATTTAAGAGTCAACATAGATCACTGGGATTTCTTTTGTCAAATAGAACCATTAGACTTGCATATTAAAAAAGTATATGTTTCTCTTTCAAGTGTGTAAGTGATGCATTGCTTAGCATTATGCAAAAGGCCACCAAGAAGGCAAGAGAAAGGATGTGAATAAATGGCAGGGAATAGGCAATAAATATGTTATTGCTTATGCAGCTTATATTTGACCATGTGTATCTTGTTTTGTTGAAGGTAAGTGCATTTTTCTCTTTTCCCTAAAAAGGTAGCTTAGCATATTCTCAGAGAGAGAGAGAGTTCACTTTCTACTCTTTACATAAACATGCTGTGACTAAAATATATTCTAACTATATCTAGCTACTTATATGGCTACTATTTAAAAATGTTTATTTATTAATTTGAGAGAGAAGAAGAGAGAGAGAGGGTGGGAGGGAGAGAGAGAAAGAGAGAGGGGAGAGAGGGAGAGGAAGAGGGCGAGGGAGGGAGAGAGAGAGAGAGAGAGAGAGAGAGAGAGAGAGAGAGAGAGATTTGTTGTTTCACTTATTCATTAATTCATTGGTTGATTCTTATATGTGCCCTGACGTAGGGTCAAACCCACAACGTTGGTGTATCAGAATAATGCCCCAACCAACTGAGCTACCCGGCCAGGCCTTATATGGCTACTCTTAAGTCAAGGATTTTGATGATCACTCTGCTTAAAAATCAAACTCAAGAATCATTTTCTTTCCTTTTGTGCTCGCCTGATGCCTTTTCCACCAATGCTTGTTTTTCTGTGTCACATCAGGTCTGTTTCTCAGTGTCCTACTGTCTTTTGCTATACAGTGCATGGACAGAACAGCTGAGTAATTATGTCAGTGTGACTGCAATTTTACCTTCAGGGCCCTCTTGCTACATCTGCACACAGGTGACAGAACCAGGAAGGGTGACATTCCTTGGCTGTCAGGGATTGGCCATGTGACTCTATCAAGGGGTAGTACAGCAGGCAGCTGAGTCACACCAGTTAACCTTACAGCTTGGCAGTGTGAGTCTGAGAAAGGCAGGTGAAATGGGACCCTAGGTGCTCTGTCCCCAAAGAACTTGGCTCCAGACTGTGCCTGAACAAATAAGATCTAAAGAGACAGTGTGAGTCTGGGAAAGAAGGCTTCTCTGAGCTCGCATTCTAGCCCTTTCTAATCTCGGACCAGACCTTTAAGCATCCACTTTCTTCTGTTTAAACTGGTGCTTCTGTTCCACCTCTCACATACATATATTGTGAAGATCAGTAATAATAACAGTAACAATTTCTATCATTTAATGACTTAATGAGTGGCTTTTATATGTATACCCTTAGTAAGTAGGAAACAAACAAATGAACAAACAAACAGAAGCACCGAGACTGAGGCTGAATGCATTTAGAACAAAAGCAATTTGTACCAAAGCAAGTTGGGCAACAACAACAAATCGATTCAAAATTAAATATTTTCTTCCACTGTTTTTTTTTTTCCAGTGTTAGCAATGTGACTGCACCACAGTGTAGATTCATAAGCTTTTATGTGCTTTTAAGTATTTGTCCATGTTACAGATTCTGTTGTTGTTGTTTGCCTATGTTTTATTATCTTCACACTTCTAATTTACTTCCAGCTGAGTGTTTTTTTTCTCTTTGCTGTTTATAGTCATGAAAAGATGGTCATTGTGTGTTCTTTCACGTAATACCCTGTTGCTGGGCATTTTGTTTGTTCTGATGAATCTCTTGTTATTGTCATTTAGCTTCTTCCAACTTATGTACTTATTCAAAACCTAGGATGCCTACTTTGGTTCAGCAAACCAGGACTAGTCAAAATAAGAATGACAAAACATAATAGAGACTTCAGTGTCCCCCGTGCTATTGTACTTGCAGAGATCCATGTGCCAGACACTGAACTTGGCCCTGAGGCGATGATAGTCACCCTGATAGGCAGGATCCTTGCCTTCAAGGGACTTACAATATAGTAACAAGAGATAAACTATAAATAAGTGAACACTGAAGATCAAGTGTAAATTCCACAAAGGATATCAAGCAACTTGATAGGTTAGGGAGCTACTCAGTGTTTAACAATCTAACTATGGATGGAATAAGGATAGTGTGATCAGATCTCAGGGCAAAGTATGCCAAGGACACTTATAACAGTCTATCAAATATGAATTTTTACAAGAAGAAATATGATGTAAGATTGGGAAAATTATTTGGGAGAAATTCTTTGAGAGCAGTGAGGCAGTATTATGGTTGAGTGGTGTACCCCCAAAGATGTTAAAATTCTAACCCCCAGTACCTATGGATGTGACCTTATTTGGAAACAGGATCTTTGCAAACCAACAAGTAACAGGAGGTCATTAGGGTGGGCTCTTAGCCAATATGCCTGCCTGTCTAAAAGGGGAAATTTGGAAACAGAGACAGACACAGAGAGGAAGAACACCATGTAAGGATGAAAACAGAGATCAAGGTGATGCATCTACAAGGCAACAAACACTGAAGATTGACAGTAAACCACCAAAAGCCAGGGCAGCAGTCTGGAGCAGATTCTTCCTCACAGCTCTCAGGAGGAACCCATTCTACCCACACACAACCTCAGAAGTCCAGCCTCCAGTACTGAGATAATAAATTTCTCTTGATTAAGCCATACTGTTTGTGGTATTTTATTATGGTAGCCCTAGAAAACTAATATAAGCAGTGACCCCTGAATCCCAAGTGCTGTAATTGACTTTGTCCTGTACCTCAGTATGTGGCATAGTCTCAGAACTTTTCTTAAAATAACCCCCAGGCAGCCAGTGCAGTTCAACTGTACTGAACTCCGCAAAGCAGATGAAACTCACTGGGGTCACACATTTGAAATTTTGTATTGTTTTGTGATAGGCAATAGGAAACCTTTTGGAAGTTTTGATGGGATAAGTAAAATGAACCAACATAAATTTTGGCCTCATTTTCCAGCTTAATTGTGGCTAGTAAACCCATGCCATCCCTCTCCACACCATATGGTTGATTTCACAGTGTCCTGTGGGCCGGTTTCTCTGAGTGTCCCCTGTCATTAATTGGGAACTAATTGAGGCCAGGAATCATATCATATAGTTATCCAGCACCTCTCCAGTGCTGATGTCTGGTAAATGCTTGATAATGACCTGTTTTGTGGTAAATTTCATTATTTCCCCACTTTTTTATTTTGATATCATTTCATAGTCTCAGAAAAATTTCAAAAATAGTACTAAAAACTTTTATCTTCCTTTCTGCTTGTTCACGAATGATTACATTTTGCCCTATTGGCTTAGTCATTTTTTCCCCCTCTCTATAAGCATACTATTTCTTTTCTGAACCCCCTGAGAAAAAATTTCACTCATCAAGCCTCTATTCATGAAAGCTTTATAGTATACTAGAGGCCCAGTGCACAAAAATTTGTGCACTGGTAGGGGGGGATGTCCCTCAGCCCGACTTGTGCCCTCTCACAGTCTGGGACCCCTTGGGAGATAACGACCTGCTGGCATAGGCCTGCTCCCAGGTGACGGAGGGCAGGCCCAATCCCTAGGTGCAGCCTCTGGTCGGGCTCAGAGTGCGACTGATTGGGGAGTTGGGGTGCCACCCCCTGTCATGGACAGAGCAGGGCAGATTGGGAGGTTGCAATGCAAGCCCCAGTCATGCTCAGGGTAGGGCCGATTGGGGGGTTGGGGCGCCGCCCCCTGTCACACTCAAAGCAGGGTCGATAGGGAGGTTGCAGCGCCACCCCCTGTCAATCAAAGAACAGGGCCGATCAGGGGGTTGGGGTGCTGCTCCCTGAATCAAAGAACAGGACCGATCAGGGGGTTGGGGTGCTACTCCCTCTCATGCACAGAGCAGGGCCCATCAGAGGGGTTTGGCCTCCGTATCCTGTCACACACAGAACCGCAGGGAGATCAGGGGGTTTGGGCACTCCCCCCTGTCATGCTGCTCCAGGGGCCAGGAGGCCTCGCGGCTCCGCTTGACACAGGGGCAGTGAGGTCTCGCTGCTCCTCTGAACCCGGGTGCTGGGAGTCTCCCCTGATCCCAGTGCCAGGAGGCCTCACGGCTCTGCTGATCCTGGGTTCAGGAGGCCTCACGGCTCCACTGATCCCTGTGCTGGGAGGCATATTACCCTTTTACTATATAGGATAGAGGCCTGGTGCACG
>NW_006296221.1:3201085-3208599 GCF_000327345.1 Myotis davidii
AACTCAGCTTCAGCTCTGAGGCCTCAGCTGCTGAAAGAAGGTATCTGGTTTGTTTGGCTTCTATAATCGAAACTCTGTTACAACTCCAGTTTGGCCGGCTGGCTGAAAGCATGGGGTTTGTGTAGCCTCTATAATTGCAACATAGTTGCTTAGAGTGCAAGCTCAGAGCCCAGCAGCGGCAGGCGGGTAACCTTGGCTTCCTCCTTCACGGGAGCAAGCAAGCCTCCTGTTCGCTTCAGCTGCCTGGCTGCCGGCCGCCATCTTGGTTGGCAGTTAATTTGCATATCGCCCTGATTAGCAATGGGAAGCGTGTCGGAGGTACAGTTAATTACCATGTTTGTCTATTATTATATAGGATATTTCCTAGGAATAAAAGCATTATCCTATGTAAACATAGTAAAGTTATTTAAGTCAGGAAGTTAAATATTAATAAACACTTTTATTTACAGCCTATATTCAAATTGTTCCAGCTGGATCTTTCTAGAATATTTTTTCTGAACCAGAGTCAATGAAAAATCACCCATTTAATTTACTTGTCATCTCTTTAGTCTCCTTTAAATCTGGAATGGTTTCTTATCCTTTCATTGTCTTTCATCATATTAACATTTTTGAAGAGTATAGACTAGTTGTGTTGTAGAATATTCCTAAACTTGGAGTGTCTCATGCTTTCTAATGATTAGCTTTAAGGTACACATTTTTAAGCAGAAATGCCATAGATCTAGTTGCATGTCCTTCTCAGAGCATTGCTTTATGAGGCACAGAATGTCAATTGATTTGTCCCATTTTGGGTAATTTTAACTTTGATTTCTTGGTTAAGGTGATGGCTGTCATGTTTTTCCCCTTAGTTACTACTTTTCCTGTAATTAATAAATAACCTGTGGGAGACACTTTAAAATTTTTTTGTGAATATTACATTGCTTATGAAATTTTCACTGGCTACTTTGAGCATCTATTGTCAATTCTTATGACTCCATTATTATTACGGTGATTGTACAATGGTGGTTATTCTGTTTCATCTATTAGCTGACATTCTGCTTTACCTTCTCCCTAAATGTTTGTCTGTTTATTCATTAATTTATTATTAGTGTGGGCTCATGTATCCTTATTTTGTTAAATGGAAAACTCATTACTATCATTATGTATTTTAGTGATAAAATTATCTCAGATTTGCCTCACAGAAGCCACTTAAATCTCTATGTATTTATTTAATGATTGAATGAAGTGACATCTGAACTGGGGCTTTGCTGATCAAATAGTAGAAAAGGCAAGTTCAGGAAAATGGAAACACATACACAAAGAATGTAGAAACAGAATTTCATAATGTGGAAATTATGTTTAATAGTACTATAATATTTATTAAGGTATATGGAGCAAATAAAGAGTAGCTATGTCTGGAAAAAAGAAGGAAGGAAGGAAGGAAGGAAGGAAGGAAGGAAGGAAGGAAGGAAGGAAGGAAGGAAGGAAGGGGAGAAAAGAAGGAAGGGAATAGTGATTAAGTAAAAACAACCCAAATGATGATCTTATTTTCTACCCCTTCACAAAGGAAGGAGGGGACAGCATTCTGTTTCCAAGGTCATCAAGAGGAGCATATTCAGAGTGTGCCCAGAAGAAAGAGGATAGAGGGAAGGCTTGGGACAGAAGTAAGAAGCAGTTGAATTCTAAAAGTTTGTGAGAAGAGCCCTGGAACAGGAGTGCCCTTGGCTGCATCTAGGCAGGTTTTCATCACTGTGGGGATGGTGGAGGAAGAAGCAAACCAAGATAACATTTCCAAGATGGAAAGTCCTTCAGACTCAGCTGTGATTTTACCTAGCACTCCACAGGCTGTGCCAATCTATCATCAATCCATACAAGTAGTTCAAGAAAGCAACTTATGAGTGCAACACTTAAGAGAATGGTTGAGGAAAACTAAATTTTCATTTAATCCCTGTTATAGTGGTAAACCGTCTTAAAGTAGAGAATTAAGAAAATGATCAGAACTTTTTAGATAAACCATCATCATCAACACAAGAAAAGTGTTTGGAATTTCAAGATAACTTTAAGCACATGGACAGTGAATTTGAAGAAAATTCATATTTGAAAAATAGCATCAAGAATAATGATCAACATAATTTGATGATCAAGAATAGATCCAGAGACAAATGGCAGGAGAGGGGGTGGTTAGAGAGCAACCAAAGGGCCCCTATGCATGCATATTAGCGTAACCAATGGACACAGACACTGGGTGGTGGGGGTTTGCCCGGGGTGGGAATGGTTTGGGGGGGGCGGTCTAGAGGGGAAAAAAGAGACATACGTAAAACGTTAGACAATAAATAAATAAATAAATAAACATAATTTTAAAAAAAGAATATCAATGCAAGTGGATCTAAATCACTTGATACTGGCTCCTGCAGTGATCTCCAGAATAACTTTGATGAGAATCTTCCCCAAAAAGGATTAAATGAAGAAAAGGCAAAATTGTTGAAACAGATTCAGAAGAAGACCTTTTTAGGAGACTAAAACTTGTCAAAATGTATAGATCAAAGAATGATCTGTCTCAGTTATAATTGTTAATAAAGAAGTGGAGAAGCTGCAGCCAATTGTCGAGTTGCAGTCAGCTATGTCTGAGGAGAACAAGAAACTCAGCCTTACTCAGTTGATAGACCACTATGGGTTAGATGATAATTATTACACAACAACAGCAATGAAGAAGAATTTATAGGTCTTTAATTCATAATTTTTTTCTCCAGAATATCTCTGAGAATGACAACTTAAAAATACATATATATTTTAAAGGGAAGATATAAACCATTAGGGCTTAAAGTAAAGTATCTTGATGAACATCAATTTAGGGTACTCTGTTAGATAAATATATAAGTTCTAAAATGAAAATTTAGCACTTTAGATTATCTACCAAAGAAAATTTGACATTTAAAGATATGTGAAAAAAAATTAAATAATGTTTTAAAAAATAATTTGGGCAGTGTTGGAAGTCAGTTAGTTATAATATATTGTTTTGTTTATTATAAAAAGATGTTTTATTTTAAATGTTAAAAAATAGTTTAGCCCTAACCGGTTTGGCTCAGTGGCTAGAGCATCAGCCTGCGGACTCAAGAGTCCCAGGTTCAATTCCGATCAAGGGCGTGTTCCTTAGTTGCGGGCACATACCCAATAGGGAGTGTGCAGGACAGCTGATCAATGTTTCTCTCTCATTGATGTTTCTAACTCTCTGTCCCTCTCCCTTCCTCTCTATAAAAAAATCAATAAAATATATTATAAAAAAAAAGAAGGCTTGTGGCTGAACTAAAAAGTTTAATCTGGTGAATGACTAAACCTAAATTGGTCTAAAATGCCTGCCTGTCTCCTAAGTTGATGAAACTTGTTTCCATCAATTTACCATATATTTCCATCTGTATGGTCCATTAGGTAATTAAACTAATGTCCAAAATTTAAAAATAAATAAATAAATAAAGGTTTGTGAGAAGAGCTTTCCAAAAAGACTGTGAAAAGATGAGTTTTATGATTTATGAGGACCTTCCTAGAGTCACTTTTAACAACACACTGAGGTTAAATGACCTTACAGACCAAGAGCTGTATGGAGTATTTCTAGAGGTTGGGTCAAGGTGCTGCCATGCCCAAAAGAGGCCCACAGATAACATTCCCACATTCAAGCAATTCAGAGTAACTAATCAATGGCTATTTCAGGAAAGACCAATGTGGACCAAAGTTGAGGGTTCTCTCTGAATTTTGTTAATTGCGTGAGACACTCTCTTTCCAACAGAACGTTTGCATTATAGTATGCACTGAGAAGCAAAGAAACCCCCCAAATAATTGAGAATAAAATTTCAGGAAGCATGGAAGGCAAAATGCTTACAGTAGATTACAGTTGGGTTGGATAAATAAAAGATACAGGCTACATATTTTCCCCTGTATTGTAAAAATAAAGGAAAAAATTGTCTAAAGAAGGATACTTATATAAGGCATTGCAGTCTATGCTTTTATGTAGCCAATTATCAGGGTCAACCAAACGGTAAAAAATGTTCAAATTTCCAAAAGGGAATCTAGAAAAATATCCAAAGAAGGAAGAACTAAAGTTGGGTGGAAAAGACAAAGGTATGTGCAAAGTGAGTGGGATGGTGTGATGCTTAATTTTATGTCACCTTGACTGGCCACAGAGTACCCAGATTAAATATTATTTCTGGGTGTATCTTTGATGTTGTCTCTGGATGAGATTAGCATTTAAATTGGTAAGCTAAGTAAGACAGATCGCCCTCCATAATCAGAGTGGGCATAGTTCAATATATCCAGGGTTTGGGTAGAAAAGTGGAAGAAGGAGGAATTCACCACTTTTTTCCCTGCCTCACTACTTAACCAAGCACATCCCATCTCATCTTCTCAGACTGAGATTTATACCATTGCCTTCCCTGGTTCTCTAGTCTTTGAACTCAGACTAAATTATACCACTGGCTTTCTTGGGTCTCCAGTTTGCAGAAGGTAGCTCTTGAAATTTCTTAGTCTCTAAAATCATATGAGCCAATTTGTCAGCATCTACCTATCACCTATCATCCTCATCTGTGTGTATATATGTTTATACATGCATATATATGTATGTGTATATAATCTATTGATTCTATTTCTCTGAAGAACCCTGACTAATAAAGATGGTCTTTCTGAAGGCATGCCCAATAGACAAACCTTTCTCTACCGCCTGTTTACCCCAGGCCATGTTATTAAGCTTTTTGGCTTTGGAGTTCTTTCAGTTCTGGGAGCTTCTGGTTGGAATACTTAACTCCTTTCTTCCCTTTTAGGTTAAACATCTTAAATATCCTTAGTACCATTTTAGTCATAATAATAAGATCATTTCCACAGGGGAATGTCAGGAGGCCTAATTAGTACCTGTAGAGACTCTGTGATCTTACAAGGAAAGGAGTGTGAGGCATTATTCAACCTGAGAACCAAAAACGGATGAAGAGGTTGCTCAAATTAGTTAGAGTCACAGCCATCCAACACACTGAAGAGTGTGACTCTCTCCATGGGGATGCTTTCCAAGGTCAGGATTTTATAAAGTCAATATTTCCCCACTGGAATAGTACCTTTGCACTGTAGCAATTTGTGAGGCAACCTGCTGCTGTGGAAAGGACGGATGCACAAGGACTGGGTTCTAATCCAAGTCGATCTGTCACCACCTAGCAGGGCAGAAATTAATTGGTCAATTCACAGCATTGGGTGTAGTTTACGCATCTATAAATTGAGTGGCTTGAACTAAATGACTTCTAAAGTTATGTTCACCTCTAGCCTATTCACCACTGAAATTCTCAATTATACATTAGACCAGTTCATTTCAATCAATATCTACTGAGTAGGTTCTATGTGGCAGGAATTTTGGTAGTGCCTAGGCAGGGTGTGCCTGTTGCCCAACTTTAAAGGCACCATCTATATAGAAGAGAGTGTGAATCCTCACCCTTTAGTAGTGTGCAATGCTATGACCCTGGAGACTCAATTAATGACATCTAAATTCCCATTGAACAGGGAGTAGAGCAATGAACCCAGCTGCATTGGTGTGGAGTAAACTAAAGCTTCTTCAGTGAGTTGATGTCTGCACTGGATTTTGAAATATGAATAAAAATTTTCTGGGAGGCAATGTGGATGTGGGAGGGGCTCAAGGAAAGTATTCTGGTGAGAAAGAAGAGAATGTACAAAAGCATGAAACACAGGTGAAGATTTTCTAGAATATATACTTAAAGGGGGCACAAAGGTGATGATCTAATACACTCTTACATGATGGTGGGTCTCACTAAATAAATGTGATTTTTAGAAGTCTTCCCAAGCTCACAAAAACTGTTGTTATTTCTTATTTGCAGTCAAACTATGTTCAAAAATTGCTATATCACAAGATCCAAAGGATATGAGTGAAGCTATATAGAATTAAGCACAAGCAATGCAAGCTACAGCTTGCTCTGGATTTCCTGACCTGTTTAAATAAGAAAATGAATGCAGGGTTCCCATGAAGGCATACAACCTCCGCACTGTGAGTGAGCTTTATTGGGAAATTCATTGTCTATGCCTGGCTTCTTCCAAAACTTGTCATAAAGAAGTGCAAATAAGGAGACCAGAGAAGCCAGCCAACCCCTCTCTAAAATTATCCCTGTCATCAGAAACAATTACTACTATGTGTTGCACAGTATTGTTCTAGGAAGAGGAGCCAAAGCAGTTTAGGGAGATTTGCAGATCATATAATTGTGTAACTGGAGTTTATGGTTGGCACCCTGGTTTGTGTGTCAAAGCTTAATTGGTGGGAGGCTTCGAGGGAATCCAAATCAAGTTATCCAAGGGGTTCAAACACCATTACTAGAGGAAGGATATAGTTTACATGTTTATAATATCATCGGGAAATCTGTATCACTTCTTTTCATTTTGAGCTAATCGAATTGATCTGACGCAGTGAAACCCTACAATATGTGTGTATGTGTGTGTGTGTGTGTGTGCACATGCATGCACATGTATGCATGTGAATGTATATGAACTTTTTCTCATTCTGCACAACATTCTTTGGGTACTGAGTAAATGTCAAAGCATCATACCCAGGCAACCTTTTCAGGTTGAACTAATGGAACCTCAAATGAATTTACTTACACTCCTTTGCTCTTATAAATCCTGAGTTCAGTCACACCTGACATTTTTTTATACATTTTAACAAAAGAAAAATCACAATGCAAGCAAAAGGCTAATGCAACCAGAGAAAGAAAAAGATAAACATTAAAAAGAAAATTTAATAATCTCTTAGGGTAAACTATAATTTTAAAACTAGTATTAGATTATTTCTACTTGTCTAGCACATTCTTTTGTGTGAGTGGGCAGGGGACAGTTCTAATTTCTCTATTACTGATCTTTAACTTAATGAAGACATCATAAATCATTTCTCAAAGTAGTTTCAGAATAAATTTGTAAATTGGGGATAAACAGGCTTCATTCTGACTTTTGTTGTTGAAAAGTAACGGCTCCATTTTGTTTGTTTTATTTTGACATTTGAGAAAACACAGAGTTTTGAAAGGAAGTCTAATTCATTTATGAATCTATCTCCTCTATGCTAACAGTGCTGTTTCTCAAGCTCATGAAGAAATAGCAGAGACATCAGTATTTGTATTTTTTGGTAGCTTTTAAATTCAAAGCTTCTACAATGCAGGCTAATTTTGAGGTCTGTGCCACTCTTGGAAATAAGTGAGAAATATACAAAAAGTAGAAAACTCAGACATAGATAAGGAAATGTTTTCCAAGCAGAATAAAGGTTTTCAGCAGCATATGTGCTTGCATAGTTAGTCCAGCTCACCAAGTTGAAATTCTAGGTAAACAAGATAAAAATACAAAGCTAGTGTTTTTCGAGGACACAGGGATTAAAGAAAACTACAAAGGAATACCCTCCCACCACCCCCAACCAAGTCTTCCACACTATTCCCTAATGGCCTAAAGAGGGCATGTAAATCTACTCTGAAAGACAGACTGAACCTGAGCATTGACAACAGGATTTGCAGGGAGGAAAG
>NW_006296221.1:3208617-3232375 GCF_000327345.1 Myotis davidii
AGTGCCACCTTGAATCACCACCTTTCAAATGTTTCTGTCAGCACTTTGATTTTCCTTGGAGTTCTACCAACCCTGGAGCGTGACCTTGCTGAGAAATGAAATCTGACCTCATTACAATGCAAGCTTAGCTATCTGCAGACACATTACAAAATCAGCCAGAACCCCTCATCTGCAGATTTCCCCCCAAATAGTGCAACACTAACTGAGAGCCACAAGAAAGACAAACAGAGGGGCTACGTAGAACCAAAACAGCAAGAACAGCTGCAGAAGGGGATGAGGCATCTGTGTAATGATATGTTTAGTCACTAAACACAACTATTTTATCTTAAGATTCACTCAAAATTCACTACACATGTTTATGGAAAGTCTTCCTATTCTCAGTCTGAGAAAAGTGCCTTACTAAATGTTTTGTTGGATTGATCCTAATTGTTGACATCTGGAATTGGTTAATGTTAATATTAACAAAGCATTTGGCTAAATAAAATGATATGAGACAAAGGTCAGTTCTGAACATTTATTGTGTCATGTTAACATAGGTAACTATACAGTTTAATGAAAACCCTGCTAAGTTTATTTTAAAAATTAATAGATATTAATGATTGCAACCAATATTATTGTTAATGTAGTTTAATCTTAAATATAAAATCAATATTTTCTGAGTTACAAATGCAGGAGGACCTATGCATATATAAATGCATATGTCAAAGATCCTGATAAACATATCTGGTTTGTCTCCTCAGCATATTCATATATTACGAACCATGAGAACACAAGAAATGATAAAAATGTAAAAATATTGACCATGTGTGTTTTTATCATATGATTCATTTTAGAGTTCCCACCATCCACTGTAACATATAACTTATCCCTTGTATGCACCTCATATTCCAGCTACCTATGAGTGGCTAAATAGAAATAATGTAGGGACCATAGTTTCCCTAAAGAATGGTACAACCAAATGTAAACATTTTAAGTTAAAAGATTGCATATGCACATTGGTGTTACGGGGGACATGTTTAGATACATTTGCTTGTTTTGTGGCAGATACCAGTGTCCTCCTTAAAAGAATAAAGAATTCAAAGAAATTATGTAGATTGGCCTTGGAAAATTCAGAGGCATCAGCTAGCCTTGAGCTAGACTGAAGAGAAACACTTTAACAGAGCATCTTAACCCAATTAAATGGCTATCCCCAAGCATCTTGCTATAGTAAGTAATTGAATACAATGACAAACGTTCTGTTTTCATAAAGGCCATAGTCTTAGAAAAACCTAAAAATTTTCAGTTGTTATTATTTATTATTCTTGGAAAGTAAAATGTTTGAAAATACAAGAAAAGAAGTGGTTAAAAAACCCAAGAATGAGGTCATGCCATATGTATATAAGAGGCAATCTAATGGCAACCAGTGGCCAAAGCTAGAACAATTTGAACAATAAACTAAATAATATAATATTGGATTATAACCCAAGTATAAAATAAATATACATATATTTATACTGATATAAATAAATGATTGAATAAATAAAAATAGAGAATAATAAATAATTTTTCTTTGTAGAATGTCAATATGCTCCTACTTTTGAGTATGGATTGAACTCAGTGACTCACTTCCAATGAATGCAGTAGAGAGAGAGAAACATGGAAATTTTTCTGGGAAGAATCCTGGCAAGCACTGTCTGTGATCAAAATCAATATTAGCAATGATGTCATATGAATGTCATCTACCTCCTGATGTAATATTTTGAGAAGGGCATTCACCTATGGTGTTCCCTCCAAAACCCCATAACCTCATTCTAGTCATGAGAATATATTAGATAAACCACATTTGAGGTATAGGGGACAAAATGCTTGACTAGTACAGCTCAACACTCTTAAGGTCATGAAAAAGCAGTAAAGATTGAGGAAATGCCAACGATCAGTTAAAACCAGGAGACATGGCAATTAAATGCAATGTGGAATCTGGGTTTGGTCTTAAAACAAAAGTCAGAGAATAGTGTAAAATGGTGAAATTCAAATAATGTTTGGATTTTAGTTAAAGAGTAATGTACCACTAGTGTTTTCTTAGTTTGACACATGTGAGATGATAGTATAAAGTGACAACATTAGAAGAAATGCAACTGGAAAAGTAATATAAAGGTACAATATAAATTACTTTGCAACTTTTCTATAAATCTAAAATTATTTCAAAATAACAAGTTTCATTCAACATGTTTGAAGAAAACATTCCTGTGGAAATAGTGTCATAAGTCTCTGGATTTATGATATATAATTATTCTGGATGGTCTGTACTTTAAAATTATTTGATGAATTTCAAAGCTACATATGCTACCCACTAAAATTAATGTATTTGCAACATTTCTGATTAAAGAAATTACAAATAGCATCCTTATATTGTATGCACATAACACTGAGACTTTAAATCAATAATAGTTGCATAAGAGATGATGTTGACTGCAAAGAAAGTGGTGGAAAATGGGTAGTTTCTGGATAAATTTTGAAGATAAAATCAGCAGATCTGTTTAAGTATTAAAGAGTATAAGAGAAACTGCTGATTCAAAGATTTCTCTGTGGTTTTTCACCTGAGAAACTGGAAGGATGGTGTTACCATTACTTGGGATGAGAAGGATTTCAGGGCAACAGTTTTCTGAGAAGGGAAAAGGAAATCATGATTCGGATTGGGATATATTATTATAATATATTATATTTAGGATGCCTATTTAAGCATTATAATGACAATTTTAGATATGTTGTTAAAGGAGCTATCCAAGCCAAATATTTAATTTGGGAGCCATTAGAATATAGAGAACAAATGATAATAGCAAGGAAGTGGCTTTGCAAAGAAAAAATCCCTGGGGTCCTCCAATATTAACAAATAAGATAGATGAAGTGATCCAGAAATTATAAATGAAAGAGAAAACAAACAAACAAAAAAACCCCCAAACAAACAGAAAACCAAGGTGAGATTTTTCCAGGCCAGGACGCACATTGAGGAACCCAGGTAGCCTCAGTGGACACCCTAAATTATTGAACTGGAGCTGAAAGTTCAAGGACACTAAACTGGCAAAAACTGACCTGGCAGAGTAACAAGGAAGAGAGTTTCAAAGAGAAAACGCTGGCTGGGTGAAGAGGGCTACCTCTCAGGTATTCAGCAGAATATACCCATGAGAAATCAGGATATACCCAAGAAAAGCTAATACAGGTTAGAGAAAGAACCCACCTGAAATTAGAGGGAAGAGTGCCTGGTAGACACAGGAGCCTGGGAACAGTGCCTAATACCAACAACAAGATTTAAAACAATAACAACAAAGAAAACCAACCTATAATACACTGGGCATTGACTGAAGTGCTCAGAAGAGTTTGTCTCAGAAGAAGAGAAATCATTATTTCTAGACCAAAGGCTGGTCTGGTCCTGCTTAACAAAACTTTAAAAAAAGACTTGAAAGAATTAAACTGCCTTGAAGTAAATATATTGTGTCCTAATACAGAACTCAAAAATATTTATAAAAATACACAAAATAGCCCTAACTGGTTTGGTTCAGTGGATAGAGCATCGGCCTGTGGACTGAAAGTTTCCAGGTTCTATTCCGGTCAAGGGCATGTACCTTGGTTGTGGGCACATCCCCAGTGGGGGGTATGCAGGAGGCAGCTGATCGATGTTTCTCTCTCATTGATGTTTCTAACTCTCTATCCCTCTCCCTTCCTCTCTATAAAAAAATCAATAAAATATATTAAAAAAAGAAATACACAAAATATATCCAACACCCATCAAGATAAAATGCATAATGTCTGGCACCCAATCAAAAATTTAGAAGGCTGGCAAAGAAGCAGAAAAATGTGACCTGTAATAAAGAGAAAACAACACAATGGATTGAAACTGACACAGATGTGACACAGATGTTAGAATTAGTAGACAAGGATACTAAAACAATTATGACTGTACTCCATATGTTCACAAAGATTAAAGAAAAGAATTGAACATGTTAAGTAGAGACATGGAATATACATTTACAAAGACCCAAATCAAACTCTAGTGATAAAATTTATAATGTGTGAGATTAAAATACCCTTTATGGGATTAATGAAAAATTATACCCTGCAGAATAAATAAATGATAGTGAACTTAAATATATAGCAATAAAAACTATTCAAAAGAAAACCAGAGAGAGAAAAAAAAAAAAAAAAGAACACCAATCAGCCTAATATGTTCCCATTTGGATGACTCTCATTTGAGTTCCTGAAAGAGACAAGGGGGCCTAAAAAATCAATTGTGGCAGTATGCTGGGGTCCAGCCCCAGCGGGTCCAGGGGTCCCCAAAGGTGTGGACGGAGTCGGCAAAGAAGGAATGACACGGAGACAGCGTTCAGTTGATCAGCAGCCTTGCCAGGATCTCTAACCACAATCTCCAGCCAAGTTCTGTGCCCATGTTCTCTTGCTAGGTTCTCCAGCCAGGCTCTCCAGGTTCTCCAGTCATTTTCTGTAGCCATGTTCCCTTGCTAGGTTCTCCAGCCAGGTTCTGTCCAGGTTCTCTAGCCAGGTTCAGTCACCAGGTTCTAGTCAGGTTCGGTTGCCATGTTCTATCCAGGTTCTGTAGCCAGGTTCTGTCCCTAGGATCTTCAGCCAGATTCTGTCTCTAGGTTCTTCAGCCAGCTTCTCTTACTAGGTTCTGTCTCTAGGTTCTGTGGCCAGTTTCTGTCCAGGAACTTTTGCCATGTTCCATCTCTAGGTTCTGTCTCTAGGTTCTGTGTCTAGGTTCTGTCTCTAGGTTCTGTTGCCAATACAGCAAGGATGGACTGGCTCCCGGCAGCAGTAAGGGCCACAAGTTTTTCAAATTTAAGGATATCTATAAAGTAATTTATAAAACTCAATAAATCACAAGTAAAAAAGAAAATAAAAACTCAAGAACAAAAGGAAAACATATAATAATCAAATTGCTCTAAACCACTGGTAAAGAGAAATCTGAAAATCAGCCAGAGGGGTAAGAAGGCATATGTGAGCTATCAAAGTCAGGAGAAACCTCAGGAGAAATAAGAATACTATATAATAAAAGCCGAATATGCAAAGTGTCCAGTCATTTGGTTGTCTGTTCAACCAATCAAAGGGTAATATGCTAATGATATGCTAAGGCCACTCAACCACTCACTATGATGTGCAGTGACCACCAGGGGGCAGATGCTCTGACTGGTAGGTGAGCTTGCTGCTGGGGTCTGGCCAATCTGGACTGAGTGAGATGGGGCCGCACATGCTCTGGAGCCCTCCGCAGACCCTTCCCTGCTGGCAAACCTCCTGCATCCCTCCCTAGCCCCAATCGTGCACCTGTTGGGTCCTCGGCCTAACCTGTGCCCTCTTGCAATCCGGGACCCCTCAGGGCATGTCTGAGACCTGGTTTTGGCCCGATCCTGCAGGCCAGGCCGAGGAACCCCATTGGTGCACAGATTCGTGCACCAGGTCTCTAGTTAAGTATAATGGGATACCCTGGATTGGGTCTTCAACAGAAAACAGACTTTCAGTTAAGGCTAAGAAAATCTCCATGAGAAAATTTGGTTAATAATAGATGGAACTGGGTTCACAGTGTATGGAAACTCTCTGTACTACCTCAACAATATTTCAATAAATTTAAGATAAAAAGTTTATTCAAACTATTTACAGATGGAAAAAAAAATAAGAATAATGGCGAATTTCTTGTCAGAAACAATACCAGTGAGGAGACCAAACACAATCTTTAATATATTACAAGAAAAACTGTTAACCTAGAATTCTTTACACAGTGAAATATCTTTCAAAAAGGAATTTAGAACAGAAAGATTTACAGTTATACAAGAGCTGAAATAAAAGCAGACCCTGGTGATAAGAAATGTTGAAGGAAGTACTGCAAGCAGAAAGAAAAGGAAATTGGAGGGAAATATGGTTCTATATCAAGAAATGAAAAACACCAGAAATAGTAGACTCTTAGGTAAATATATGAGAGATTATTCTTATAATTTATATCTTACAAAAGTAATTAACTGTTAAAATTTAATTATCTGTGCTGTGAAAATGCAGTATATGTAAAAGCAAAATTATAAAACCAAAACTGGTTATTTGAAATGATCAATAACATTCATTAACACCTAGAGTGACTAACCAGAAATAAGAAAGAAGATAAAAAATACTATATCAGCCCTAACTGGTTTGGCTCAGTGGATAAAGCATCGGCCTGTGGACTGAAGGGTCCCAGGTTCATTTCAGTTAAGGGCATGTACTTTGGTTGCGGGCACATCCCCACTAGGGGGTGTGCAGGAGGTAGCTGATCAATGTTTCTCTCTCATTGTATTTCTAACTCTCTATCCCTCTCCCTTCCTCTCTACAAAAAATCAATAAAATATATTTTAAAAATACTGTAACATAAGAGAGATTATACTATTACAGATACCACTTATTAAAGTGATTTTGAACTATTTGAAAATTTTGTAACAATAAATTTATTCACTTAGGCAAAATGGACAAATTCAAGAGATACCAATCTCAGTAAAAAAGAAACCAATAACCCAAGTAGAACTATATCTACTTAAGTTTATAGTTATAAATAAAAATTCTGACCCAGATGGCTTTATTGGAGATTTCTTATAAGCACTAAAACAAAACAACAGCAATTCTACACCACTTTTCAAAAAATTACAGATGAGGGATTGCTTCTTCATTCATTCTATGAGGCTGGTATTACCTTTGTTAAAAATGAAGCAAAGACATTATAGGAGACTGAAACTATAGACCAATGTTTACAATAAATATTGGTGTAAAAATTCTTTAAAATTATTTAGAAAATAGCATCCAACAAAACATCAAAGGATAATATAGCGTGAGGGTTTATCCCAGAAACAAAAGATTGGTGTATCATTTGAAAATCAATGAAAATCACCATTTTGGTAAAGTAAAAATGGAAAACCATACACTATCTCGATACTTTAAAAAGAAGTTATTTGACAGATTACTACATAAATTACTGATACAAACAAACAAACAAAAACCCACAAAAAAACCCCTCTCAGCAATGAAGGGAACATCTTAAATTTGATATGGAACAGTTAAGAAAAATCTCTAGCTGATATAACAATTAATATTGCAAAACTAGATGTTGTACCTCTAAGATTAGGAATAAGGCAGGGTGTCCACTTTCTGCTCAATATATTACTGTGGGTCTGAGCTAGTATAATAAGATTAGAAAGGGGGAAAAAAGTAGTCATCCTGAGTGGAAAGGAGGAGGAAATTTCTTTATTTACAGTTGACATTATCATCTATGCACAAAAAAATTATTGAATCTACCAAAAAGCTACTACAACCAATAAGTGAATTTAACAGGTATGTATGTACAATCAAGAAACAACAATCAACTGTTTTTGTATATATAAGCAACAAACAGACTATGCTGCAGAAATTGACAAGTTAATTCTAAAATGTTAATGCAATGTGAAGAACATAGAATAGCCAAAACAACTTTGAAAGCGAAAGTGACAAAATGTATTATAAAGCTACAGTAATTGAGACAGTTTAGTATTGGTATAAACATAATATATTAATGGAACAAAATAGAGAGTTCAGAAATAGATCCACATATATGGACAATTGATTCCCCTCCCTGCAAATAAGAGGCATATGATAAATGCACAGGATTTGTTGAATAAGTGAATAGATAGATGAATGAGTGAATTAAGTATGGATGGATTGACACTATTTATACAACAGTTAAAGCATGGGGAAAAACAAAATTATCCTTGGGAAATCATAAAATATCCCCTCCTTTCAAAAAACCTAATAGATAGTATCTAAATAAGTAGAAAACACAAAATGTTTTCTTTATCATGAGTGATGATTCCCATATACAGCAGAATTATGAAGTGACAAGAGAAAGAAAATAAATATATTTTATGTTATTTTATTGTTAAGGGAAAATATTTTAATTGTGAACAAATGAATAATCTATATATGGTGTTCACAATAACTTTCATTTTAAGTACCTGCATAATCAGTTAACAAAAATCTATTTTTAATCTATTTTTAAACTATTTAAAAATGTCGTTTCCTTCCTGAAAATCTACAAAATAATAACTAGGGAGGATCATTTTTATTACAGAGAGATTGTTCACTTTATGAAAAAGTTCAGAGGAATTATTGAAATATCAGAATTTACCAGTGCATTCAACTGTTAGTTATCAGATCATTAACTACTTTATAGAATGAGGTTAAGCTGGAGAGAAAATGAAGTTAATACACAAAAATGGAGCATTGGAACTACTTTTGAATTGGCTATATACCATAAATAAAAGTTTAAGATCTTGGAAAAAATGTCAGTAGAAAAGTATGCAATTTAACAAAAATCAGTTATGATACATTTTAAGATGATATCTGTAGTAAGATATAGTGTTACTAGAGGCCTGATGCATGAAATTTGTGCAAGGGGCTCCTAGGGCCCCGGCTGCTGCCCCGGCCCTTGTATCAGCAGCCCCAGCTGTCACCCCAGCCCTAGCTGCAGCAGCCCGGGTTTCATCCAGAAGGTCATCTGGAAGGATGTCCAGAAGGACTTCCAGTCTAATTAGCATATTATGCTTTTATTATTATAGATCGAGGTACATGTGTTGAGGATGCTTGGAACAGAGATATAAGTGGACTAAGTTTTGGCAAATTCAATACATATTCTATATAGTTGACAATCCTATCTAATAAAGAGGAAATATGTAAATTGACCATCACTCCACCACAAACATGGCAGCGCCCAGTCCTTTCAGCCCCGTTGGAGTCCCCCAGTGCTGAGGGGCAGCTGCTGAGAGCAGGCAGCATGAGCGGCCCAGCAGAATGCTTGCTTTGTCACTATGGCTACTAAGCAAGCATTCCACCCCAGCCACAGAGGGCCTCTGGGCAGCGGGCACGGAGCAGCCAGAGCAGAATGCTTGCTTTGTTGCCCTGGCAATGAGGCAAGCAGTCCAACCTGGCCGCAGAGGGCCAAATGACAGAATAGATTGGTACTGATTCAAAATGGCACCTGCTCCATTGGCCTTCACCCCAGTACTAAGTCTGGAGAACTGTCTGCTAAGTAAAGTAGATCCCCTACATGGCCAATTAGGACCAAAGGCTGGACCAGACCAGAAGTCAGTGCTGGGTTGCCATGATGACCCAGCACTGACTGCCTAGGGGGCTGCGGATCAGGCCCAGAGAGAGGTCTGCAGAGAGAGAGGCAGGGTCTGATCTGTAGCCTCTGTGGAAGCTGTTGATCTGAACTTGCCTCTCTTTCTCTCCTGGCCTGGCCAACAGCTGTGCCTCCAGTTCTCTCCAGGCCTCCACCAGGGCTGCTGATCAGCCCCACCTTTCTGATCAGGCCCCATTGATAGGCCCAGAGATGCTGACTAGCATAGAAACTGACCAATCAGAAGGAAATCTGGGTAAATGTAAGGAGCCAATGGCTGTGTAGGAGGCAGAGCTTTTGACACTGACTGGCATGGAAACTGACCAATCAGAATCAAGTTGCCCAGCAAAGGAGGGCAGTTGGGGGCAAGATCAGGCCTGCAGGGGAGGGCAGTTGGGAGTGAAATCAGACCAGCAGGGGAGGGCAGTTAGGGGTGATCAGGCTGGCAGGGAAGAGCAGTTAGGGGTGAGAGCAGGCTGACAGGGGAGGCCATTGGAGGCGAGATCAGGCCAGCAGGGGAGGACAGTTGGGAATGAAATCAGGCTGGCAAGGGAGGGCAGTTAGGGGTGATCATGCAGACAGAGGCAGTTGGGGGTAAGATCAGGCTGGCAGGGGAGGGCAGTTAGGGGCAATTGGGCAGGCAGGCAGAGGCAGTTAGGAGTGATAAGGCAGGCAGGTAAGTGGTTAGGAGCCAGGGGCCCCAGATTGTGAGAGGGGTCCCCAATTGGAGTGGGTGCAGACTGGGCTGAGGGAACCCCCCTCCATGCACAAATTTCATGCACTGGGCCTTTAGTATATGATAAAAGCCTAATATGGTAAGTGTTCGATTGTCTGGTTGTCCTTTCAACCAATCAAAGTGTAATATGCTAATTATATGGTAAGGCTGCTCAACCTCTCACTGTAATGTGCACTGACAACCAGGGGGCAGATGTTCTGACTGGTAGTTAGCTTGCTGCTGGGGTCCAGCCCATCAGGATTGAACAAGATGAACTGGACATGCCCTGGAGCCCTCCCATGTTCCCTCCCCGGCTGGCCAACCTCCCATGTCCCTCTCCAGCCCTGATTGTGCACCAGTGGGGTCCCTAGGCCTGGCCTGTGCCTTCTTGCAATCTGGGCTGAGGGATCCCCTGACCCAAAGTGCAGAATTTTGTGCACCGGGCCTCTAGTATTCAGATAAGAATGACCAATGCTTCTCATACCAAAAAAGGGGATATATTAAGAAATTTGTGAGCAGCATCTCAAACCTAACAAATGCACTTTTCTAGACCTCCTTAGGCCACCTTATCTTGGCAAGTGTATCTCCAAGGAACCGTGGGAAACTGGAGTCAATGAGCCAAAGACACTTCTTTCATCCTCATTCACTATTGTGATCCAATCTCAGTGATGTATGAAACTATGCTGGTTATAGATCTGTGATCTCTGTAATAAATAAAATTGTGATATGTAAGTATAGTTTTCCATTACCATGCAAGTCAGAACCAGAAAAGAAATAAAAGAACCTCGGTCTTTTTATTTATTTTTGTAAAAAAGTGAGATAGCTATATTGCCACCATTTTGCTGGGTCTTACGGACCCTTCATTCTGCTATGATGGTATCACTGTATATTACTAAGAAGTGCCAGGAGGAATCACTTTTGTGTTCACAGATAAATATTTCCAGAAACCACAGATTAAAAAAAACCCAGCAAACAAACAAAAATACCTGTCACTTAATATGCTTTTCCTATACTGGAAGCCAACATGTTCATTGGGCACTGCTGATGCATTTTTTTTTTTCAATATTGGTGCATTGGATGATTGGGTAAATATCTGACTAATGGCTGTTTTTCTTTTGTTGGCAGGAGTGGGCAACCCATAATGGGTCAATAAATGTTACTGAACCCCTACTATGTCCCTGGCTCTGTGCTAAATGTTTTCCTTTCACCATCTCCCTGAATTCCTCATAAGGGAAGTAAGATTCTTTTAATTTTTTTATTTTTATTGATTTCAGAGAAGAAGAGAGAGGCAGAGAGAGAGATAGAAACATCAATGATGACAGAGAATCATTGATCAGCTGCCTCCTACATGTCCCCTACTGGGGATGGAGACCACAACCCAGGTAAGTGCCCCAACTGGGAATCAAATTGTGACTTCCTAGGTCATGGTACAACACACAACCACTTAGCCACACCAGCCAGGCTATACAGTTAGTTTGTAAGCTCTTTTCAATAGCTTTATGTTTTGGTTTTTTTCCCCCCTTTTAGAATATTGTTTAGCTTTAGAGTTAGCAAATGCTTAAAGAATAATTTGCACACAGAATGTATGTCTCACTTTTCTATGGTCCCCTTTTCTACAAAATCAGTCCTGTTGGCTAGTAGGCCTGGAACTTCAATGTGGGACTCCTATGAGACCATGTTCCTGAGAGACTCCACCAATATTTACTTGGCTACTGCTTTGTTTGGGCATATTGTTCACACACAAGAGTCAGCCTTGGGGGAAAAACAGGAGACAACTGTGACATGGAAGCAGAGATTCGAATGATGAGGCTAAAAATTAAGAAATGCCAAAAGCGCCCAACCAGTGTTGCTCAGTGGTTGAGTGTTGACCTCTGAACCAGGAGGTCATGGTTCGATTCCCTGTCAGGGCATATACCCAGGTTGCGGGCTCAATCCCCAGTGTGGGGTGTGCAGGAGGCAGCCCATCAATGATTCTCTCTCATTATTGATGTTTCTATCTCTCTCTTGCTCTCCCTTCCTCTCTGAAATCAATACAAATATATTAAAAACAAAAAACATACAATTAGGTGAAATGTTTATTCACCGTAAAGAGTTGGGGGAGTAATAAAGATTGTGGTGGTCCTCCCGTCACCACCCGACCCTCCATGCCTACTGGTGTTCCACCTTGAATGTAGCAATACACTCCTCCAAGAGTGGTTAAGAGAATTCAATGAGCTTAGCTCAGTGCCCAATGCTCGGTGGTTGCTTTAATACCAATCAGAAAGAATGTATGAACCCCTATGTTCATAGCATTGCTTTTTAAAAAATTTTTTTTATTGATTTCAGGGAGGAAGGGAGAGGGAGAGAGAGATAGAAATGATGAGAGAGAATGATTGATTGGCTGCCTCCTGCATGCCCCCTACTGGGGATCGAGTCCACAACTCAGGCGTGTACCCTTGACCAGAATCAAACCCGGGACCTTTTAGTCCACAGGCTGATGCTCTATCCACTGAGCAAAACTGGCTGGAACTAAGAAGGTACATATTTTTATAATGTGTTTGTGTATATGGTGTATGTGTATGTGGTATGTGTGTGTATATGCACCGCTGAGCTAAGAGATAAATCATTTTATTCTGACAAGAAAGCTTTTACTCCCAAGTCAGTCTTATTATGTCCTGATCCTTTATTCATTAACATAGTCTTTTTCCATCCGGAGTAATGTGCAAATTATTTTAAAGAGGATAATCTCTCAGGTCTCTAGCATGAAACTACATTATTTTTATGATACGGTTTCTTAAATATTTATATGTTTAAAGCTCTTATATAATGTAATGGAAAATAAGTTTATAAATTACATGCAAACATAAAAAAATGCTAAAAGTAGCAGCATTAATGTACTGTGATGAATGAGGCTGTTTTACTGACACTAAATCCCTCTAATATGAGTGTGGCTTATGACACAGTTTTGTCCTTTTTTTTTTTTTTAAGCAGCATATATAAAACTCCACCACCATTTTCCACTATTTGCAATATCACGAACACTTCTTACATTGGATGAGCCCTGATGACATTTGTCCCCCACTTTTTGTTTAAGCAGCATTTATGTATTAAATCATTTTCTCCCTTTTTCTTCTCATTCGCACACAGTAATTAAAATAGCATTATATAAAAACCAACACTGACACTAAAAATTCTTGTGTTACCTAGTTATAAGTTGGTATGTTCTTACATTATACTGTGTTGATTTATGATAAAAGGGAAAAATAAAACTTAAAAACAAAACAAAACAAAACACAGTTCTTAAAAGTCTTGAAGCCTCATTTGAGAAACACTGCCTTTGGATTTTGTGACCCCATAGAGGCTCCTTAGTATCTCACACAGTAAGTTTCTCTTTGATAGCCCCACTATTAAAGTCAGACCCATTAGAATCCCAGAGAGAAACAGATTGTCCTTAAGTTGTCCCTGCCCCACCACCACTACCATCAAATGCCAACATGTACCTTTTTATACAGATGTAATAGTTATAATCATTATCTATATAGCACTCAGTTAAATGGAAAAATTTTCATTCATTAATTGCTTCCACAAACATGCCCTTTAGGCCTCTTGCTTGGCACTAATCACATGCAAAGATGGATGAGATGCAATTTCTGCTTTAGGGAGCTCAGACCATCACCAGGTGTAAGAGATACAGACGCTAATCCAGTCTCAGTGTCCAGGAAGAGTTCCCTGGAAGACATGGCCTGGAAACTTAGCTCTGAAAGTTAAATAGCATCAAGTTAGAGAAAGAAGAGGAGGCATTTCCTGCAGCAGAAGCAGTGTGTGTGAAGGGAACTCAAAGATCTTGAGTTTGTACTGCTCAGAAGGACCATGTCATGAAAAGCCATGCATGCCAAGGCTAAGAGTTTGAACCTTTGTCCTGAAAGCCATGGGAAGTCTGTGCTGAGTACCAAACAGATCGGCAGCATATGTAAAGTTCAATGAAGAAAAGGTAAGAAAGATGAGTGGGGATAGAATGTGTACAGCAGGGCCAGGATTAGGGAAACCAATTAGTAGGATGAAACAGAAATAGGATAGTATTTGCAACCAGGTAGTAATAACACAAGGATAAAATTTATGAGATTAAATTTTTTTAAACGACAGTTTTTTAAACTTTCTAAAGAAATTGAAAACATTTTTTTATAGTTAAAGATGAGGCCCTGGTTTGATGCTAGGATATTAATGGAGGGTGGAGAATAATAAACATTGAGCATTAGCTATATGCCAGATACTGGAATGTGTGCTTTATATTTATTATTTCACTGAATCTTTTTTACTCTTCTTTAGGACTGATGATCCTGGCAACTTGCCAGTTTTGAAACTGATACACTCAGCTACAAAACACAAGAGGAATTATAGTAATTTGGGATATGGAAGATGAGATGAGTGTTATTTTGAAGAAGTTGACTTCAAGTTGTACATTAAGAAAGACAAAGACCTGAACAGCACCTGGGAGCACATTGGTCATGGACACTGCATTCTGAGTCCTGCTATGGCATATACCTGCAGTTGGATAAAATTGGTATGCCCTATATATGCATGTCTGGAAGTCAACATAAAGCACCAGGCTACAGATTTATATTTAGAAGATAGGGCTGTAGTCTCTGGAAGATAAAACACTCTCAATAAGTATTTAATAGGTGCATGTCATATTGATGAGAATTGAAGTCTTAAGTATGAGTGAGATAATTTCAGAAGTGTGTATAGAGAAGAGGGTTGTATCACATACTAGAGGCCCAGTGTATGAAATTTGTGCACTGGGGGGGGGTGGGGCATCCCCTTTAGCCCAGCCTTCACCCTCTCCAATCCGGGACATCCTCTCACAATCCTGAATCGCTGGCTCCTAATTGCTCACCTGCCTGCCTACCTAGTCACTGCTAACTGCCCCTGCTGCTGGCCAGGTCACCCCCCCCACCAGACTGGTCACCCCTAACTGCCCCCTGCTGCTGGCCAGGTCAACCCCCCCAGCCTGGTCACCCCTAACTGCCTCCCCCACCAGCCTGTTAGCCTCTTACTGCCTCCCCTGCTGGCCTGGTAGCCCCCAAGTGCCTCCCTGACAACCTGGTTGCCCCCAACTGCCCTATGTGTTCCTATGTATATATATGTATAGGTTTGTGTTCTTGTGTGGAGGTACATATTTGAAGTATAGCAGGAAACAAACGATCATATTTTCTTTTTGTGCCAGCCTGGTCGCCCCACACAGCCTGCTTTTTTAGTCATTTGGTCGTCCCTCACTAACCCCCTTGCCGGCCTCGTAGTAGGCAGCCATCTTGTGAGGGCGTGATGGTCAAGTTGCATATTACCTCTTTATGATATAGGATATGCTTCAGGATTGTTCAATAGAAGAAAATGTGATGAAAAAAGACTGTGAAGAATTAACCAGAGCATTAGGATACAAACCAGGAGGGTGGTGTCTCAGAAGACAAAGGAAGGGAAGGTTTCATAACAAGAAACTGGTCACTAGAGTCAAATGCTGCCAAAAGCAAGAAAGATGAGCTTAGAAAGTGACCTAGGGATTTAGGGCCAAAGAGATATGACAATAGGCTTAATGCATGAAGAGGAGTCTGAACTAACAAAACATTGGTAGATTACAGGCTTATTATAATTCATAATTTTTCACTTGTTTCAGATTATACATGATTCTAGGGAAACTTACCATTTGGAGCCATCTGTCATGTCAGGACCTCTATCATTGCTCAATTTTTGAAATTAAAATCAGACTTACAATTATATTTATATTTCTTCAGACTCTACAATGGCCACATCTATATATATAAAGAGCCAGGGGCTGTCACATCCAAAACAACCAAATGGACAACCGAACAGGCTGACTGGGGCAACAAAGCCGTCAGGGGGGTTAGTGAGGGATGACCAAATGATTGAGCAGCAAGCTGTGTGGGGCAACCAGGCAAGCGGGGGGCGGGGGGCAATGAGGGACAACCAGGTTGGAAGGGGGCACAGTTTGTGGCAACCAGGCCAGCGGGGGGGCACTGAGGGGCGACCAGGCCAACAGAGGGGCCCATGAGGGGTGACCAAGCCAATGAGGTGGGGCAGTTGGGGGCAACCAGGCCAGCAGGGAGGGCAGTTAGGGGCCATCAGGTCAGCAGGCAGAGGCATTTAGGGTTGATCAGGCTGGCAGGGGGGCCAGTTAGGGGTGATCAGGCAGGCAGGCAGGTGAGCAGTTAGGAGCCAGTGGTCCTGGATTGTGGGAGGTTGTCTGACCATCGGTAGTCAGACATTTCCTGAGGGGTCCAGGATTGGAGAGGGTGCAGGCCGGGCTGAGGGGGACTCCCCCCACCACATGAATTTTGTGCACCAGGCCTCTAGTATTTGAATAAAAGGTATAACAGAATCATGGCATGTGAAAATCTCAGTTCAACCCATCTGACCTCATTGTCTTCAGAAGAAACTGAAGCTCAGAGTCCTATCCCAAATATTGAGACTGGACTGGTACCATTTCCTGCCTATACCACATTGCCTTGCTAGGTTCCAATGTTTGTTGTATTTAAACATTTTCAAGGCAATTTCTATCTTTCTAGAAATAAATCCATGATACGTAACTTTATTTTATTTTTTTATATATTTTATTGATTTTTTACAGAGAGGAAGGGAGAGGGACAGAGAGCTAGAAACATCTATCAGCTGCCTCCTGCACACCCCCACCCCGGGGATGTGCCCACAACCAATTCACATGCCCCCGACCGGAACCGAACCTGGGACCCTTCAGTTCACAGGCCGACGCTTTATCCACTGAGCCAAACCAGTTAGGGCATGATACGTAACTTTAAAAAGGTAATAATATGCTCAGAAGCACAAACCACCATTTTTTAAAACCACACACAACATAACACCTCATTTAAGCCATGCACACTGTAAGGATTATAGCAGTTTTTTTGCTAAATGGCTTGCTCAAGTGTATTTTCCCTTCCCATGTTGGTTGTTAGCAAAAATTAGAGCTGCAAAATCTTCGTTCATACAAAAAATTGAGTTCATTTTCATAATAAAAAAACACACTATAAATTGTTTAAAAAGATACAATGTTTGGATGATTCTACTAATTACATACATGGAAAGTTATCACCTTATTCACCTTCATATTTGAAAAAGTACAGAACAGCTGTGAGACACAGCTATGACCAAAGACTCAACCCTGAAGTTGAAGTCTGATCTTCAGACTGAATGAACTATGACTTGGTCTCTAGGTTTCTATCAGAATCAGCCTTAATGAATTTAGGAACTCAAAGCAGCTAATGAACTAACTCTTCTGATTAGACTCGGAAAGCTTAGTAATTATAGTTTCCTTCCTACATGTTACTAATAATGATACTACTGGCATCTACATAGGATTTCTAAATATTTATCTCCTTTTCTTACATTAAATCATCATCATTCAGTGACAGGATAAAATATACTTTTTTTTCTCTGAGATAGATAGGGAGACAAGATAAGAAAGATGTGTTCAAAATCACAGTTAATAAGTGATAGAAACAAGTTTATAAACCATCTCTCCTAACCATTTGAAGTGAATCAGATAGCCACTCATTGGAAGGAAGCATGGCTAAAGAGAACAGAATTCTTGGTGATGATTTTCAGATTTCCAGACAATTAAGGCAGGGATATTTTTCCTCTTAAGGGGAGGATAATAGATGGCTATAGATTCTTTGCAACTCCTGCCCTTGAGAGGCAAAGTCTACATTTATTTTCATTGTGAATCTAGGATGTCCTTGTTAACTTGTTTGAACAACAGAATGTGATGAGAATGGTATTTTGCACTTCTGATGGGTCCTAAGAACCCATACAGGTTCTATCTATTTCTTTTGGAATACTAACCCTGGGAGAAGTCAGTTGTCATGTAAGAAATTCTGAGAGCACTGTTGTTTAAGGAATCTCAAGATAGCCATGGGAAGAGGCTACATGCATGGAGAGAGAGGGATAACTGGCCAGCCCCATATAGCTCAGCCATCCCAATATAGGGACCAGATTATGAAGCCATCTTGGACTTTCTAGCCCCAGGAGACAGATGTGGAAAATAATTGAAAAATGAAGCTGATAAAACAGCTCCTTAACATATGGAACCCATTGAGCTATCTCAGCTAAATCCAGCCACCTGAGCCACCCCTACAGGGTCCCAGTCATCAGGGAGTAGTAATAACATATTGCTGCTCTACCTGTTTAAACTGGGAGCACAATAAAATGGATGTGTTGCTCCACTAAATTTTTAGGGTTTTTTAATGAAGCAATAGATAAACAGAACATCTTAGGTAAAGCTTTTCATATGACTTCTTGATTGAGTACCCTTCAAAATCAGAATTGTTAGTCATGGAAACAACACAGTAAAATTTAGTTACCCAGAACTCCTGAGGAATAAGTCATTCAGGATGATGGAATGATGACACTTCAAACGATGGAGGTGATCAATCTTTCAAATGCTGGTGATGTTGTATTTTAATTGTTTAACATGAATAGTTAAATATACAATCATTTACATATTAAAAATATATACCTTGAACACATGCTAAGTACCAGGCTGTATACTATGCACTTGGTAAGTGTCTTGTACTGGATAGACACCTTCCTAGCTTTTCACAAATTTTTAGATTAGTAGGAGAAGCAGAAATACTAAGAAATTTGCCCAAAGTTTCAAGAAATATATGCTTCAGAGCCAGGTTTTCAACCCAGGCCCACCTGACTTCAAACTTCAGTTGAAAATATTTCTCAAGATGGTACAGGTAAGGCCAATGGTCCACTGATGATTTTGAATTTATCTCTTCTTTTATCATCATTTTAAGTATCAATCCTCAGTGAAATAGCTGCATTAAAATTTATGTATATCTGTTTACAACCTTCTGAATAAGACAAGCTGAGCTACATTGTGGGAATGAATGTTGTTTGTATTTCTGCATAGTCATAACTAAGATTTAATCAGCAAACCCAAGTGTAGCAAACTGTTTGCAGTCTTTCAAGATGGCATCAGTGATAATGATAATGATCCCTTATACTTTTCTGGTGCCTCTCATCTAAGTATTGTAAAAGGCTTTACAAACATTAATTAAGCTTTACAGGACTTTGATGAGGTCATGAAGCACTTTAATTACTGTAATATATGGAGACTTTAAATAAATCAAAAGGAACTTCAGAATCATATTCTGAAGTATCCCCCATTGTTTTTCATGGTGTGGACCCAGGAGTTTAGGGATTACTTTTCTATTCTTTAACTTGTTTTCCAAGTTTTTAAGAAATTGTGACACCATAATGTGTCCCTTGTTCATATTGTAACAGACAGGAAAGTGATATTATACATGGCATGAAAATTAATTGATTAACCAACACACATTTCACACTCAGTAAGTATCAGGCACTGCTATCCACTCATGAGAACAAAGAATATATCTGCCCTCAAAGAGCCTCCAACTCAGTTGGAATACATACAAATGAAATACAATATGATTAGAGCTTTGCTAGAGCAATGCAAAAAGTACCTGCTGCTGGCGCCGGCCCCAATCACTCCACACCATCAGTTGGTGCAAGCAAGAGTGGCGCCATCAGTGCATAGGAGTTGTGGCAGTGGGAGCAGGGCTGCTGGCAGAGAGGGGACCAGAAACTGTGGTGGGAAGAACCAGGAGGGGGTGGGGAAGATGGGCCGGGTCCCTCCCCTGTGCCCACTGTAGCCTAGCGGCTCACTGTTCCTTTCAAGGTGCATGAATTCGTGCACTGGGCCCCTACTCCTATCTAATAAAGAGGGAATATGCTAATTGACCCTCATACCATTGCAAAGATGGTGGTGCACACAGCCACAAGATGGCTGGCAGGGGAGGGCAATTGAGGATGACCAGGCCTGCAGGGGAGGGCCATTGGAGGGGAACAGGCGTGCAGGGGAGGGCAGTTAGGGGTGACCGGGCCAGCAGGGGAGGGCAGTTGGGAGCAATTGGGCCAGCAGGGGAGCAGTTAGGTGTCAATAAAGTTGGAAGGGGAGTGGTTAGGGGGTGATCAGGCTGGCAGGCAGAAGTGGTTAGGGGCAATCAGGCAGGCAGGCAGGCAGGCGGGCATGTGGGCGCCCGCAGGCAGGCAGGCGAGCATTCGGGAGCCAGCAGTCCTGGATTGTGAGATCAGGCCTAAACTGGCAGTTTGACATCCCCCAAGGGGTTCCAGATTGGAGAGGGTTCAGGCCGGACTGAGGTACACCCCCCCCCCAGTGCACAAAACTTGTGCACTAGTCTACATTATAAAAGACCAGGTGGCTGTCACGACCTAAACGACCAGACGGACGACTGGTCACCAGGAAGTGCATGGAGTACCTCTGGTTCCCTCTCCCGTAGCCCACAGGCTCCTATCATAGCATGGCTGGTAGCTGCTGGGCTGGGCGTTGGGGATGGGAGGGACAGCAGGAGGTGGCGGGGTGAGGTGGGCACAGCAAGGTCATCAGTCTCCAGCATGGGGCTGGGCCAGAGGCCTAACGACCTTGCCACTGCTGTGGTGGCTGCAGATCAGGCCTGAGGTAGGCCCAGAGATGCTGACTGGCATAGAAACTAACCATCAGAACCAAATCTAGGTGAACTGTGAGGAGCCAATAGCTGCCTAGGAGGTGGAGCTTTTGATGCTGACTTGCATAGAAATTGACCAATCAGAACACAATGTGGGTTAACTGTGAAGGCTGAACCTAAGGTGGGGGCTGAGGAGGAGTTTTAAGGGCAATAGCTGTTTGCTGTAAGGTGTAAGAAAGCAGCTCAATTTTTTAATGTCCGGTTTCACAGTATAGAGCATATGGCTGGCTATCAGTCCAGATATAGGGATTATGTATTTTTGTCTGTCAAGAGCATCTCCCCCTGATGAAAAAGACTTCCCCCCCTCCATTTAAGCAATCCTATCCTATATAATCGTTTAAGCAATTATCCTATATAATCTATCTATACTAATAAAAGGGTAATATACTAATTAGACCAGGTCAACTGGCCATCTTTCGGATGTCTGACTTCCTTCCAAAGCCATGGTGGTGGGGGATGAGGCAGAGTCAGTTAGGGGTGATCAGGCTAGCAAGGGAGGGTAGTTGGGGCTGAGATCAGGCCAGCAGGAGAGGGCAGTTGGGGGCGAGATCAGGCTGTCAGGGAAGGGCAGTTGGGGGTGATCAGGCCAGCAGAGGAGCAGTTACAGGTGATCAGGCAGGCAGGCAGAGGTGGTTACAGGCAATCAGGCAGGCAGAGGGGTTAGGGGAAATCAGGCAGGCATGCATGTGAGCAATTAGGAGTCAGCAGTCCCAGACTGCGAGAAGGATGTCCGACTGCTAGTTTAGGCCCCATTCCCTGGGCCTAAACCAGCAGTGGACATCCCCAAGGAGTCCCCGATTGGAGAGGGTGCAGGCTGGGCTGAGGGAACCCCCTCTGTGCACGAATTCCAACAAATGATTCTGGAATATAAGTGATTTATTATCTGAGGCCTAATTGACCAATAGGACTTAAGTGTGTGTGTGTGCACGCACACACACATGAACATATAGGAATAGAGAATTAGAAATGTATTCAAGATCAGAGGAAAGCAAAGCCCTGCATTAGAGGAGGATCATCAGGTATTTCTGGATGCAACATTGCATATAGAAAATAATGTGGTGAGAAAAGATAGAGGTTCACTTTAAGGCATTAGCTTTGGAAATTTGGAGTAGAAATATATTTAGGTGGTATAAATACTAGTAATAGAAATTAATTAGAGGTGACTTGCAGGTAGACCACTTGGGCAACTGAATAGGATCATTCTTATCAATAACATTATAGATGTAGTAAGAGAATGAGATTCTTAAGGGGTCCAGTAACATAGTTCAGTAATGGAGATGATCAATTTAAAATAATATGATAAGAGAATGGGCCCTTTTACCAGACTAACTGGCTTTGAATTGGTCTCCACCATCTATTAGCTGTGTGGCTCTGTGAAAATTATCTTTGTCTGCCTTGGTTTCTTCATCTTTAGAATGTTTTTAGATAATGGTGATGAGTAATTTGTATCAACTTGGCTGGGCCAAATTTGGTCAAACAATATTATGAATATTTCTGTGAGGATATTTTTGGATGAAATGAAAATTTCACTGATTCTTAGATTAGTAGACTTTGAGTACAGCAGATTGCATTCTGTAGTGTTGGTGAGCCTCATGCAAACAGCTGAAGGCCTGATGGAAAAAAAAAAATAGACTTCCCTGGAGTGAGAGGGAAGTCTGCAGCAGACCACACATTGTGAATTTGAATTGCAATAACAACTCTTGTCTACTCTGCAGATGTTGGTTTTGCCTTCTCCATAATTGTGTGAGCCAATTCATGGAGAACCCTGAATTAATACATAATAATAGTAAAAAGTCCATAGAGTAATTATGAAAATTAAATAAGATAACATATGTGTAAATTTTAGAATAATACTTCGTCATACTGAATACTAAAATATCAGATATTATTGACATGTCTGTGGAGTATCAATTTCTTAATGTCAAACATGCCTTTGCATATACTAGTACATATTTGTAGTGCATGGGTATTGTGTAGGTTGGAGATAAAGGTTTGGTATTATTAGCATATAGATGATAAATGATGCAATTAGAGTAGATTGGATTATCTAGAGAGAAAAAATGCTATGTGAGAAATGCTCAGAGCAAAATCTTTAAAAAGCTAATGTTTAAGAGATGAACAAAGACTTTAAATGAGAAACCAGAAAACAGAAAAAAAACAGTTTTTCACTAAAGCACTTCAAAATATACTCATTATTGGTGAGATTAAAGTCAGCGTATGACATTGATCTAGTAACTATAATTAGAGTTTGAGTTTACTTTGGCCTGCCCTGGTTTTCACCTATTGTCCCAGGATAGTTAGTAAATAGCTTTTACATCATCTAAGATTCAACAAAGGGAGACAGCATGTGACTTGAGATAACTCAATCAAATTAAAAGAATGGAGATTTTCTCACAGTCTTCCTCGATATAATGACAAGAAAGAATGTAATGCAAAATGTTACTGACAAGCATTTTGCTTTTAAGAGGGGACCATGCCTACTGGGCCAGCATGGCTCAGTGATTGAGCATTGACTTATGAACCAAAAGGTCACTGGTTCAATTCCTGGTCAGGGCACATGCCCAGGTTGCCGGCTGATCCCCAGTGTGGGCATGCAGGAGGTAGCCAATCACTGATTCTCTCTTATCATTAATGTTTCTATCTCACTCTCCCTTCCTATCTGAAATCAATAAAAATATATTTTAAAAAAGAGGGGACCATGCCTAAAAGTAAAATAACACTGAGCATGACAGAACAGAGAGATGGAACATACCTGTTCTTTGATAACATCTTTGAGCCTATGTTAGTAGAACAAAGAATTTGACTCCTGGACATAGATATGACATAATATATTCCTTTATTCTTTAAGGCATTTTGAATGGGAGAATCATGTAATTTTAAACCCAAACTAACCTGTTAGAGAGACTAGGATACTAGAAGCCTTACTATTAAGAAGGAATATCCTAACTGTAAAATAATTTAAAATTACCTTTCATTTTTACCAATGACTTCTAAGAAAGGAGAATCCCATTTCACAAAACAACACGATGGTACTTTACTGAATATTGTAATAGGCATGAGGCCGAATAGCCAAAGAGCATCACTATTGAATGAAATTATTATTACCTTTATATAAGGGTATAAGAAATATTGAAGCGTATTGTTTATAGTAGCCTATCTAATAAAAGAGAAACATGGTAATTAGCGTACATCCGCTACCCTTCCCATTGGCTAATCAGGGCAATATGCAAATTAACTGCCAGCCAAGATGGCAGCTGGAAGCCAGGCAGCTTGAAATTAAAATGAGGCTTGCTTGCTTCAATGACGGAGGAAACCAACATTACCCGCCTGCCT
>NW_006296221.1:3234233-3238769 GCF_000327345.1 Myotis davidii
GCCGGCCCCCACCCATGCACCAGGCCTCTATCCTATGTAATAAAAAGGTAATATGCAAACTGACCCTAATAGCAGAACAACTGGAAATGACTGGTCACTATGACACTGGTGGTCAGTGCGCTTCCACATGGGGGAGCTCTGCTCAGCCACAAGGCAGTCTGATGGCTGCCAGTACAGCAGTAGTGGTGGGAGCCTCTCCTGTCTCCTCAGCAGCGCTAAGGATGTCCGAATGCAGCTTAGGTCTGCTCCCCGCTGGCAAGTGGACATCCCCTGATGGCTGCCGGGCTGTCAGAGGGATGTCTGATTTCCAGCTTAGGCCTGATCCCTGGGGAGCGGACCTTAGCCAGCAGGTGGTCATTCCCTGAGGGGTCCCAGACTGCGAGAGGGCACAGGTCCAGCTGAGGACCACCCCAACCCCCCCCACGTGCACAAATTTTTGTGCACCGGGCCTCTAGTCTAATATAAAAAGCAAACTCAGGTTGGAAAATATGGGATATATATAACATACTACTAGAAATATTAAGTACAATCCCTTTACTATTCATCTAAGAGGTTTTCTTCTTGGTGATGCAATAGAAAGAACGTGGGTTTGGAAATGGACTTGTTCAAACCTATTTTTAGTACTTATTGCTCATACTAGCATTCTCAACAAATTAACTAAGCTGCAGTTCTCTTATTTGGAGAGTATATAGAGTCCTTTTCTTCAGAGTATTTATATGCCTGTGGAGAGGAATGAAAGTAAGAAAAAATAAAGACAATAAGAATTTTAAAAACAGATAAAAGATTGAAAGAGATAAACTGAGCTAATACATGAGATAATATAAAGAGGTATATTGTTGCATTTGGAGGGGATATCAGGAAAGAACCATCTTATAAGTGATAATATTTGGAATATATTTTTAATTAAGAGCCAAGAGGCCTGGATATGAATAAAGTACAAAGAAAAGAGAAGGGAAGATTTGATATATAGGTGTATAGGTTTTTGGACTGAGCAACTAGGTGAAAGGCAGTGAGATAGAAAAGTGTCTCTAAAGGAATATATTTTTTGGAGGATAGTAGTTCTTTTTTGTCTGTGTGAAATTTTAGATGCCTTTTAAACATTAAAGGGAGATGATGAACAAGACGTAGGATGCATGAATCTAGATCCTGGAGGAACATTTGGTGACAGGCATATCATTATAAGTATGATAATATTTAAAGACATGGGACTGATGAAATGACTTGTAGAAAGACTGTTGGTGAAATCACAGAGCCCAGAACAGAGCTCTGAGAGAGCTTCTCCAATATTTCGAGGAACCAGCAAAGGTTACTGAGAAGGAGAGAGCCATAAAGTGTGAGGAAACCAGTTGGTTATGTGCCATTGATTCACAGAGAAGAAAGTAATTAAGAAGAAGGGACCCTGGCCAGGTAGCTCAGTTGGTTAGAGCATCATCATGATATATCAAGGTTGCAGGTTCAATCTCCAGTCAGGGCATATACTGGAAGCAAGCAATGAATGAATGCATAAATAAGAGGAACAACAAATAGATGTTTCTCTCTCTCTCTCTCTCTCTCTCTCTCTCTCTCTCTCTCTCCCACACACACTTCCTCTCTCTAAAATCAATAAATAAAATTAAAAAATAAAAGAAGGGATTAGTCTCTCATGGCTGGGTTTCCTCACAGCATGGTAGCTTGAAGACAGCCAGATGGCTAATGTGGTTTCTAATGTGGGCTCCAAAGGTGAACATCCCAAGAAAACCAGACCAGACCTAAGTTGCTTGTATGGCCTGCCTCAGAGGTCATGTAGCATCATTTCTGCCACAATTGCAAGGCCACCCAGATTCAAAGAGAGGGACCTGAGACCCCCACCTCTCAGTGGGAGGGGTGTCAAAATCACATGGAAGAACATATATTGTTAGATATGTTGGAAAATAAATTCTGCCATAAGTGTAAACCTAAAACAGATTAAAGTTGGTTTAAGAAGCCTGGTGATGTCATGAAGTCCTCATTGTGATTGCTTATTCTCCTACCTCCCTGTCCTCCAAGTGAAAAGATCAGAGCAGGAACAATGAATCCTAGTGCAACTCGCTGCCTGATATTTTTTAAACATTTTGCAGAACAGAAGTGAACTTGCGAATGAAGTAAAATCAATTCCAACAAGTGAATTACTTTTTTCATATTTATTGTATTAATCTTCAAATCTTATTCTTAGAGGACTCTTTTTGAATACCTCAATCATAAGAGGGATCAGTTCTTTTTTGGGGGACATTTTGGAAGACCTATCTGTTTTTGGCAGAGGGTATGATTCAAAGCATATCTACTGTTCATAAGTTATTTGCCAAGCACTATTCTTGGTAATGGTAATCACCCATAAACAAAACATATTTTAAAAAATCCCTACTACCGCAGAGGTAACCTGAATACATTATTCACTTGGGGAAAGGAGACTGCCTAGTAAATGCACATGCACTTAATGTTTCCCAACTATTATGGCATGAGCCTCCCAGGGCAGGAGCTGTGTCATTTTCCCAACTATCTTCTCAAGGCCTACCACAGTGCCTCAGGGAGAGCAACTTTCAATAAATATTTGTTGAACTAATGTGCAGCTATGAAGGGAATTCAGGCCAGTTGCTTAAAGGAAAGGTATTTCCTGAGAAAGGAGTCAGCATGCCCTCTTCTTAAAGCATTGGCACCAGACCAACTAGAGGAGATGGCTGAACTCCATCCTTAGAAACAAAGGTTGAACAAAATGTGTGTGTGTGTGTGTGTGTGTGTGTGCGTGTGCGCGCGCACTTGGGGGTGGGGGGTGGGGGAAGGGCTGGTTCTCTGTTAACTTTCTCAGTAAGAGAAGAAGAAAGAAATCCATACAATTTCTTAAACTTTGTAATTCCCTCATGATTGTCATTCTTGCTTTTCTCTCTTTCCACATGGTGATTAGTAGTAAAAATTTTTTTAATGCCGTGTGTACCTCGTCTTTGGGGACTGGCAGAAGGAGGAAGCTGAGAAGAGTGATAATCTCCACAAGGAAGCTCGAGGGAAGAGGATCCTCCAGGGACAGAGTTGGTGTTCGCAGCTTTTGAGAGTGGGAATTGGGGAGAGTCCATGGGGCTGCTGGGAGGAAGAGAGGAAGCAGCAAGTCGAGGCTGAAGAGAGTCCTGAAGCTCAACAGTGCAAAGGCCATCATGGCTACTTGACAAATCCTTGCCCAATTTCTCCTTGTTTACCATTGAAAACAAGTCATTGCTCTTCTGGTGCTTTCACTTTCCCGTCCTCTCTGTCAGTGAAATATGTCATCCATGCTAGAAATCTTCCTGAAGCCCTGCCCTGCTTTTCTCATCCTTCATTTATAATCACTCTCCTAGTCCTGTCATTTCTACCTCTTAATATCTTTCAAATCAGTCCCTGTGTTTCCATCTTCTCTTCTCTGCCTGTGTTCAGACCTGGGTCACAGAGCTGCCACCAATGGGTCTCCAACACGAAAACCCTTCATCCTATCCACACTACCTTTTTCGAAAAAGCAAAGTTGATTATATCCTCCTCCATTTAACTGTTCTGTGAAGGCCTACTACCCACAAGACAAACCTCCAAAGCTTAGTATATGAGGCCCCTGTTTGCCATCTAACCTTTCATCTAATTTTTAGTGCCTCCTCCCCATATACATCCTACACTCCAGTCATAAGTGTTTGCTCACTGAAACCCAAGGATGTCAAAATACCCCAAATGATTGACTCCTATCCTTCTGCATATGATGTTCACTGTGCAATATACTCCTTTTATTGTCAATAGGTAAATTCTTTCTTACCATTTAAGACTTTGTGTGTGTTTGTTTTTTTCTCAAGCACTGTAGGGTTCCCTGATCTATGTAAACATTTGTGTTCTGAATGACCTTCCTCTCTTTTTTTTGTTTTTTTTTAAATATATTTTATTGCTTTTTTTACAGAGAGGAAGGGAGAGGGATAGAGAGTTAGAAACATAGATGAGAGAGAAGCATCGATCAGGAGCCTCCCTCACACCCACTACTGGGTATGTGCCTGCAACCAAGGTACATGCCCCCGGCCGGAATCGAACCTGGGACCCTTCAGTCCCCAGACCGATGCTCTATCCAGTGAGCCAAACCTGGTAGGGCTGACCTTCCTCTCTTGATTGTGACTTCCTTAAGAGGAAGGATTTTGTGTTAATTAACACAGTATCATAAGTGCCTAGCACAGCACACATTATAAAATTTTGAATAACACATAGGAGGTAAATGAATAAATGAGGTAAAGCATGGACTCTTTGGTCCTCAAGACTGTGATGCTGGAAAAAGAGGTGGAAGTACTAGGTTGATATGAAGTGGCTTCCTTGTTGCACGTCACCATTTGTGCCTGTGAATCTTCCTTGTTATTCCTGGTATAAAGAAATTAAGTTAGGAAGTGCCAGTAGTGCCACTCAGGCCTGATGCCTCTGGCCCAGGCATCAGGCCTGGGCAGGGGACCCCCAGCTTCCTGTGATCACCCACTCTGCCCCTGCCCAGCTCCCCGCGGTTGCAGGACCCGCCCCTGCCCAAGCCTAACGCCT
>NW_006296221.1:3239908-3263126 GCF_000327345.1 Myotis davidii
GAATACGGCATGTGGTTTCTGGTGCAATGTATAAAGACTTTAGAAGTCATCACTCCCCTTCTCACAAGCAAAAAATGAACAAACTGAAAATCAACAACTTTCTTTAGATCCATCAGAAAATTGGTGTCACACGGCAAACCAGAGCCACCAAAACTGGAGAGAAAAGTGACCAACAAGAATCACATTTCCTTTTGCTGCCTACAGCAGAAGCCCAAAGCCTGCTGCTGGAGCCAGTACTCTGAGGAGCACTAAAATGTAATTGATGAATTACCAGAGGCTAAGTGTGGACTAGCTTGGAAGTTACAATCTCCAAGGTCTGGCATTTGGTGTGTGTGTGAGAGGGCGGGGATGGAGGCACATTTTGTGAGTCTTACCTCCAGGAGCCCTATTAGTTCTCAGGATAAAGATTCACATGATCCGGCCAACTTCTATATGAATACACCCTAAGATCTTTTTAAAATTGAACTTATTGGGGTGACTTTGGTTCACAAAAACATACACAGGTTTCAAGTGTACAACTCAACAAAACATTATCTACACACTGCATCATGCACCCATCACCCAAACAAGTTTCTTCCTATCCCCATTTATCCCTCTTTTGCCCTCCTCTACCAACCGCCAACTCCCTTTTCCTCTGGCTATCACCACACTGTTGTCACTGCATTATATATATGTTTTTTTCTTAATCCCTGCACCATCTTTTATGAGCATACCCTAAGATCTTAAAATGTTTCTTTATATTACATGCTCTTCAAAAGTTCATGCACATGGGCACTAAGTGAGGTATATAAGAATTTTTATAGCTGTGGTTGGACCCAGTCCACATATCCATCAACAGGAGAATGAAAATGTACACTTTGGTCTTTATTGATATAAGAATAATAATGAACAGGTATCAGTCACAAAAAATATTTCAACAATATATGAACTGAGAATATATATTCAAGGGTACAAATATTTTAAAACTCTAAAGACAAATAAGAGAATAATATACATTAATTCAGGATTGACTATACCTTCCTCTGCTACCCTTTTAATGGGGAAGAAGGGTTTGGATCTTAAAGACTTGGCTATTTGTTTGTTAATGTTCTATTTCAGGGTGTTTGAGGAGCAACTTACAGAGACTTGTCATGACGAATGTTGTGACCAATGCCACCTATTAACAGTTAAAGATCTTGAGGACCAAAGAGATAAGAGAGATATACTGCCATGAGCTTACTGCTGACAGACATGAGTCCAAGTCATCTGATTGCTCATGTCACTTTCTACCTAGCTCAGGAACTCGTACAATATAAATGCAGTCTAAATATGGCTTGGCATCTTTGACCCATCATGGTATACTCATAAGGTAGGAAAAAGTGGGAAGGGGCTATGGAAGTAGCAGGTTGGATCAAGAACTTAAATGTGGAATGAAAACATTACTTTCCCCCTAGACATACCACAGAGCATCTTACTATACCATCTTTATTAGACAAAACACAGCCAGACAGAGGCAGTGCAGTGGACTCTTCCAGGGTCTCAATCCAAACATGGGGATATTATTGGAATTCTCTGCAATGTAGCTAAGTAACATGGGGGAAGTTAATGAGCAACTAGGGAAATTTGGAATATTGCAGTTTGCCTTTTTTCATAATGCCTAATGGCTAAGAATTTTAAAACAGATTTTGGTCAGCCTATTAGGCTCAATAGTAGAAATATATTTCTAGTTTTCCTGCTACGTATTCAGGCTATGAGAAATGCAATGCCAGTGAAGACTAGCCAGCCTTCAGTGCTAAAAATTATTTTATATACTTCAATATTTATGTTGGAATTTAATAGGCACAAGACATTACGATTTAGGAAGAGATTAAAGGGAAATAGATGAGACACTTGAAGATATTTGGAAGAGGAAAGATTAATTAATGTGGAGTGGTCTCACACTTTTTGCGGGGGGAGAGGGGAAGGGAAGATTTTATAGAACTTTTCTGTCCAAAGGTAGAGAAGAATGGCATTATATCTTTCCCATTACAGAGATAAAGGGGAGAGATTAGTGCTTTTATACAGTGGTATCCAAATGTGGTTTTATGATTAGCTATATCAGAATGTCCTTATTTAAAAAATGTAGATTCATGAAAACTCCCAGAGAGCATCATTTATTTAGGCTGAAAGTCAGCCTTGGAAATTTACATCAACCTATGAGGGAGGGCGGGGGGGTGGGGGGATAAGAAATCAACCAAAGGACTTGTATGTATGCAGATGAGCATAACCAATGGACACAGACAGTAGGGGGGTGAGGGAATGTGCTGGTGTTAGGAGTGGCCAGGGAAAGGTCAATGGGGGGAAAAGGCGACTCATGTAATACTTTAAACAATAAATAATTTAAATAAAATAAATTTAGATTAATAATAATAATAATAAACTTCTAAGGTGATTTTGATGGGAAGTTAATTCTGAGACACTCTTCTTGGTAATTTTGAAATCATGGAAACAGCCATTCACCAGTCACAGAGTGAGGCTGTGATGCCTTGATGTACTGGTATACAAATGAGATTGCTTCTCCTGCATGAAGTGCAAAGGCAATCTGCACACCCTCAGATTCTCTGAATCAAGAGTGCAAGAGTGAGAGGTAGAAATTTATGTGAAGGACATTGTGCTTAGTGTCTACCTCCTCTCCGACGTATTGCTGACTTCAACAGGGAGACAAAATCCCCAGGGTGCTGGTCAATATCCAAGATTGGAAGAAAACAAAACCCACAATTAGTGAAGCCAACTGGTATTTTCCAGGGCTTCTAAGGATAGATCATATTTCTGAAGACTTGAAAGATTTATAACACATACGGTACACCTGGTGCATTCCAGATGAGTGGACTTTGTAAGTTCAGAAGTGTGCAGGGAGATGTGCTATGTTGAATTTTATTGATTTTTCTCTTTGCTTGTATAGTTTTATGATGTTCCATATTCTCTTTTTCTTGGTTTGGAAATTGTGGCCTCAATTATTTTTCTTCCTTCATTTTACCTTTAAAATATATATGTAACACTACCAATTTTCATGACCACAGATGAAAGGGCTAGAAGACTTCTCTGGCTAAGAAAAGATGGTCTAATGATATAGGGGTTAATTATTTTCCTTCTTAAGAAGATCCCTCTCCATTTCTCTTCCATTTTCATTTCCTTGCATTTTTGGAATAGATTTATAATTTTTTTTAATCTCATCACTTTCTGATTTTTAGCACTGTGGTCTGACTTTCAGAAATTATATATGGATAGCTCTGATTTTGTATTTTTTTTTTTTTTTTACATTTGCAGTCTGTACCAGGCCCTTTTGTGGTAAACAACTTCCTTTTACAACTTCATGTAACTCATCCAGCAATAGGCTAAATGGCTGAATTATAATAGAAATAAGACTTTTATTTGTGAAAGCCTGATAATTTATGGGAATTAACTTTGCTAACTGATTTGTTTTTCCTCTGGTCTTTGCTCAGTTTACACTGTGATTTTAATTAAATTATTATGTCTTTTATATTATAAAGGATCTTTCTCTCAATAATCTCAAAGTTTTAGATATTCCAACCAGTTATATACTGAAGTCATGTTTGGACTCATGGCCCATGGCATAGATTTCAACCTCTAATTTTGCTAGTTTTTTTTTTTTTCCCATATCTGGTAACTTAATATGCTAGATTAGAGAATGACAGTATGTGGGCTATTGCTCAAATCAGACAGCATCATTCTCCTTGTCAAAAGTGACTTAAATACATAAAGGACAGGCCAAAAGAAGAGGTTCTTCTTGTCAACTATTCATGATGTGAGCTCCTATCAAAGGTACCCATTATTATATGAATATTCCCAGATTTAAATAGTCCCATGACATCACCAGTTTTCTATTACATACTAGAGGTCTTGTGCACGAAGTTCATGCATGGGGGGAGGGGGGGGGACAGGAGGAGGTCCCTCAGCCTGGACTGCAGCCTCTCGTAATCCATGACCCCTTAGGGGATGTCCGACTGCCGGTTTAGGCCCAATCCTGCATTGGGCCTAAACCGGCAGTCGGACATCCCTCTCGCAATCTGGGACCACTGGCTTCTAATTGCTCACCTGCCTGCCTGATCGCCTCCTAACTGCTTACCTGCCTGCCTAATCACCCCTAACTGCATGCTTGCCTGCCCGCCTGCCCGATCACCCCTAACTGCTCACTTGCCTGCCTGATAACCCCCAACTGCTTTCCTGCCTGATTGCTCCTAACTACTCACCTGCCTGCCTGATTGCTTCTAACTGCTCGCCTGCCTGCCTGATCACCCCTAACTGCCTCTGCCTCGGCCCCACACCTGGGACCCAGGATGCCCTCCTCTGGCCAGCCACAGGCCAGAAGGGAGGTTAATGCCCAATGAAAGGGTTCACATTACTAGAAAGGCATGGGGGAAGCAGAATGAAAGATTTATCTTCGACTTGAAAAGAAAATCCTTGGAAAACAAGGTGGAATCTGGACTATTAAGCAACTCTGTATAGATAGAGGTTAACTGTGAGAGACTGAGGGAAATGCAGTTTGTTCCTCTTCACAGAGAGGATAATTAATTATGCCTGGTAGAGATGCAATCGGTTTTCCCATTTCAACTCACTAGGGTGAAATAGATCATTCTAAATATTTCATTTAACCCAGCCAGTGTGGCTCAGTGGATTGAGCGTTGGCCTGTAGACCAAAGGGTCCCGGGTTCGATTCTGGTCGAGGGCAGGTACCTTGGTTGCAGGCTCCTCCCCAGCCCCGGCCCTGGTCAGGGCGGTGCAGGAGGCAACCAGTCGATGTGTTTCTCTCCCATCGATATTTCTCTCTGTCTTTCCCTCTCTCTTCGACTCTCTCTCTAAAAAATCAATGGAAAAATATGCTTGGGTGAAGATTAAAAAAAAAATAGTTTCCACAGAAGGAAAACTTGTACCACTTGTGATAAACAGAATGTAATATTACATACAAATGCAATAAAACAAAACATCAGAAAAGGGCAATTTCATTAAATTCTAGCTAGATACTGTAGGCTGCCAAGTGCTCAGAGCTAGAAGTCTGTACATTCTTTGTTAAGAGGAGAGATTAGCAAGTGGAAAGATGCCTTAAAACCAACAAAAATCAATCTAAATATTTTCTCTTGAGACAATGAGTAATAAAAGACAATTTTAAAGGGAAGATTTCTTTTTCAGTCTATGACTTAATATTATTTAATTCCATACACTGCAAAATTTCATGTTAGTTCATTTATTTTGCCCAGTTTTCCCTTTCATATTCAGAGGGTACTGAGTATGCACAAAATAGTACAGTCATCCATGTGTCAACATGGAGGGCTGAATTAGTTTTGTAAATTATGTCAAATGAAGCACATGATGTCTTGCAGAGAGTCTACAACTAACTTAACACCCCTTATCATAGCATATGGTTTAATTTAATATATTTTTTAATTTATATTCTGTTTCTCTCTTCTATGCTCTGCAAATTCAGGATATTCTCTCCTCCCTGAGTCAGTAATTTAAGACATGAATAAACAGGTAGAAGTAGGTATCTGAGTCAATGAGTACAACAAAATATTTGAAAAAGTAGTTATGATTGAAAAAGGAAAAGTTTGGTCTCATTATTATTTCCATAATAAACAGCCTATCTATAATCTATAATAATAAAAGGGTAATATGCTAATTAGAGCGGACATCCTTCCAGACAAAGCCATGGTGGTGGGCCAAGGCAGAGGCAATTAGGGGTGACCAGGCCATCAGGGGAGAGCAGTTAGGGGAATCAGGCTGGCAGGGGAGGGCAGTTAGGGGGATCAGGCTGGCAGGCAGGCGAGCAGTTAGGAGCCAGTGGTCCCAGATTGCAAGAGGGATGTCTGACTGGCAGTAAACTGGCAGTAGGACATCCCCCGAGGGGTCCTGAATTAGAGAGGGTGCAGGCCAGTTTGTGGGACACCCCCTTTTCATGCACGAATTTCATGCACAGGGCCTCTAGTTTCTGTGATAAACAGCCTATGGATGATAAAACTAGTATGCAACATGTTGAGGTAAATGCATTCGCTTCTCACTTAACCACTTAATGGCTTCTGGTAATGAGATAAGATACTGGGGTAGGGGGTTGGATGAGGGCATGTGCCATGGGTTAGGAAAGGCTGGAGGAAGGTCAACGGGGAAAAAAAAGGAGATATATGTACTACTATTTATAATACTTTAAACAATAAAATAGATAAAAAGAAGATAATCTGGTTTCAAATGAGAATGAGAATCCACAGGATTAAGTGGAAGTACTTTTATAGCCATTGATATTACTATACATATAAAGAGTACATAAAACATCACACACACATACACACATGGATATTATTTGTAAACAGTGCAAAATGATATGCATTTAAAAGTAAAAGTAAGACTTCACAAACAAGTTTTAAGTATATTCCTTCTACAGATAAAGAGATGTTATTCTGGAACAACCCTTCTAATTAAAAAATATAAAACTAGACAAATGTATATGTAATAAAAATTAATTTAAAAGTAGTAGCAAGCTTATCAAGGAAGTGAAAATTTTCAAGGCCAGAATTATGAAAATAAGCAAATCCTTGAGAGATAATCCAGAATTTGGAGCGTTTTTTTTTTTTTTCCTTGACTGATTGCCAATTTTGAATGCTAAAATGATGACTGAAGGGCTGAGGGGGTTACCTAAAACCGTGCCATAATGTGAATCAGAAAAAAGGAAAAAAAAGCCAGATTTCTAACAACTTTAATTACTGATTGAATTAAAGTGATTTGTTCTTAATATATGTCATCCAGAAATATATTAAGAGTAAAAAGTGTAAATCTTACTAGGAGAAATGTAGTGTCATCCAAAATATCATTTTAAATAAATTTTTGTATGTAACCTGATATAATGAAAGATCACAATTCACTAAAATTTTAAGAGAATAAAATGAGAAATGGAAATATATTAAGGATAGATACACAAGTGGAAGTTATTAGAAACATATTAGAAGAAGACTAAAAAATAGCTATGTTTACTGGGTATAAGTAAATATATGGCAAATATAGAGAATGATGTCAGGAAACAGTATATAATTAAGAATAAAATAGAAACTAGAGAAACTGAAAGTAGAATAATTAAAATTAAGAACTCAGTGGATGTTTTAGAAGACTAAAGACAGCTAAAGATAATATTAGTGAATAGGAGAATAAGTCACAAGAAAATATACAGATTGAAATATGAGGAGACAATGGCTGAAAAATAGAGGGGATATGTTAGATACAAGAAAAATTCTAGTGAAAAATTCTACCAGGCATATAATAGAATACCAGAAGGAGAGAAGGAGATTTAAGTAGGAGGAATATTTAAAGACATAATGCTCATTAATCTTGTAAAATAAATCACCACAGATAGAAAAATTACAAGATTCAAACAAGATGAATGCAAATCAACAAACAACAAAAAAATAAGAAGACACACAGGAATATTACAGTAGAATTGTTACAAAAACAAACTCAAAATACAAAATATTAAAATAAACCAAAGGGCAAAAAATAACTACAAACTTAAAATTCAATAAATTGATGCTTAAAAATATATAAGATAGTTTCAGACAAAAACCAAAAGAATTGGCTGCAGTAATCATCTAGTTAATAAAATACTAAAAGTCAGGCATACAGAAAATTGTCCCAATAAATAGAGGGAATAAAGTGGCTAAATATATTTTTAAATATAAATGGATATTAACTACTTTAAATGACAATCATATTATTGAATTATACATATGTAATTATAACATCTGACAAAATTTGTCCGTAAATCACGAAGGGAGAAATTAAATTAAAATATTTTAAAGCATTTGTATTTTCCTGAAAGTTGTAAAAGTACTAATTTATATATACTGTACTAGGCAGGTATTAATGTTATAATCTCAAGTAAAACCACTAAAATAAGAGAATTATCGTAAATTATATTTATCTATATATGTGTGTCTTTGTATCTATAACTCTGGTAAATATATACGAATCCAATGCAGAAGAACCCAAATTCATAAAACAAAACAAAAACTTCTGGAAGATATCAAAGGAGAGATCAACAGTAATATAATAATAGTAGGGGACTTTAATACCCCATTAACATCACTGGATAAATCTTCTAGAATCTAGACAAAAAATCAACTAAGAAACAGCAATCCTAAATGACTCACTAGATCAGATGGAATTAATTGACATCCTCAGAACATTTCACACCAAAGTTAAGTATTATACAGTCTTCTCAAGTGCACATGGGGAGATTTTCAAAGATAGATCACATATTGGGACACAGGCTAAGTCTCTACAAATTCAAAAAGGTTGAAATCATATCAAGCATCTTCTCAGATCACAATGGCATAAAATTAGGAATCAACTACAATAAAAACAATAAAAAATCAAACACTTGGAGGTTAAATAGCATGTTATTAAACAATGATTGGGTTACCAAAGTGATCAATGAAGAAATAAAAACCATCCTGGAAAAAAATGACAATGAAAACACAATAAGCATTACAGTCCTACCTCAAAAAACAAGAAAAACTGGTAATAAATTGTCTAACTATACAACTTAAAGAATTAGAAAGAGAGCATCAATAAAAGCCCAGAGTAAGCAGAGGAAGGAACTAGTAAAGATCAGAGGGGAAACAAATGATATAGTGACAAAAAAAACAAAACAAAAAAACAACAACAATACAGAAGATCAATAAAAACAAGAGCTGGTTCTTTGAAAGGATAAACAAGATTGACAACCCTCTAGCCAGGCTCACCAAGAAGCAAAGAGAGAGGACCCAAATAAAGAAATCAGAAATGAAAGAGGTGAAGTAACAACTGACTCCACAGAAATATAAGAGATTGTAAAAATATTCTATGGACAACTCTATTACAACAAACTGGACAATCTAGATGAAATGGACATATTCCTAGAAAAATACAACATTCCAAATCTCAATAGGAATCTGAAAACCTGAATATGCCAATAACAACTAAGAAAATTGAAGCAATAACAAAAAACAAAACAAAACAACAACAACAAAAAAACTTTCAACAAACAAAAGCTCTGGTCTGGAAGGCTTCACAGGGTAGTTTTACCAAACATTCAAAGAAGAACTAAAACCTACCTTCCTCAGACTATTCCAAAAAAAATGCAACAGGAAGGTACATTTCTAAGCTCTTTCTATGAAGCCAGTATCACCCTAATCACAAAACCAGATAAAGGCACTATAAAGAGAATTACAGGCCAATATCCTTGATGCACATAGATACTAAAATCCTCAACAAATTATTAGCAAATCTCATCCAGGAATACATTAAAAATTAGTTTTTCTTTTGAAGCTACCTGCATCCTTTGACTTGTGGCTCCCGGACAACCATCTCTGCTGCCATCAACACATCTTCTCTGACCCTGAAGCCGGTCTTCCTGCTTCCCTCTTTCACTTATAAGGATCCTTGTAATTGCATTGGGCTCACCTGAAAAATCCAGGTTAATCTTCCCATCTCAATATCCTGAATTGAATCACCTGAAAAGCCCTTTTTTGCTGTAGGAACAGTGGTTCTCAACCTTGGCTGCACATTAGAATCACCTGGGAATCTTTTTAAAATCCTGATTTCTGCTCCTCATCAGTCCAATGCTTGAACCTGTCCAAAACACTGTAGCGGCTCCCCACAATGAAGTTTTAATTCTGTTTCTTTGTTACTGATGTTGTGGTCCCACCCCATAACAAAGAAACAATTTCCAGAGGATGAGGCCCAGAAATCAGGATTTTAAAAAGATTCCCAGGTGATTCTAATGTGCAGCCAAGGTTGAGAACCACTGCTACAGAAGGTAATGTATTCACTTGTTCTGAAGATTAATATATGGACATCTTTTCGGGGAGGAAGTTTATTCTGCTTACCACATCTCATCTTTTGGAAACCAGGAGTGGTAAAGTGAACAAGATGGGCTCTGCTCAGAATTCCCCGCTTTTTGTTCTGTTTGTTCATTGAATTCAACCGTTAAACTCATTGAAGGCTTGACACCCTGATGCTGCACAGGCGGAGTGTGGCCTCTGTCAGGATTATTCCGCACACCCCCAACCCTCATGAGGTTGTTCCTTCAAAGACACCCGGAACTCGTGGCCCCTCTCTGAGAACATTGGACTGTCCTTATAAAAGTACAAAATGGGTCAGAATTCTATGCTAGTTCATCGTCAATTTTTAACCAGAGTTGAAAATTCATTTTCCATTCTGTTTCTCATCCCAATTTTTGACAAGTCACATTGTTCCACAGAGCACATTCTAACTTCGTTGGTCAGATTAGATGGCAACAATTAAGAAACTCCAACAATAGAATAAAATAAATTAATTTTTTAAAAAGCCCATGTGGTGTGGCTCAGTGGTTGAATGTTGACCTATGGACCAGGAAGTCATGATTCCATTCTGGGTTTCAGGCAAGATCTCCAGTGTGGGTTGTGCAGGAGGCAGCCAATCAATTATCCTTACACCATTGATGTTTCTCTCTCTCTCTCCCTATCTCTTCCTGTCTAAATCAATAAAAATATATTTTTTAAAAAAGGTGAAAAAATCAGGCAGCAGTTTACTATCAAAAACAAACAAACAAACAAACAAAAAACAGGAAAAGGATGCTCCAATAGTAAAATACACAAAGAAGGTACAATAGTACAATGCCAAAACCAGAATTGTCTCAACTTCAATATCAACCCTAACTCCTTACTAAATTTAGAAAGAAACATAACACTATAATAATACACCAACCCCTTTCAAGTTAAAGTATAAGATCTAAATAATAACACTAGACGTCTAATTCTCTTTTGCTGTGTGTTTAAAGTTCAAAGAATTTTGTATTCCACAGTTTCATATTTGGTATGGTCTCAGCCAGAGACATTTTCTTTTGCTGGTGGCATTGAGGCTTCAACCACAGCTGTAACCTGGACTATCTTTCAGAAAGATCTGTGTACTTTCTTCAGTGTTTCAGATGTGTCAACTTATTTCCAAGGCTCTGATGCTTCTAACCTTTTAAAGATTACAGGGACTTAATGGGACACATAAGATTGTCACAGCGCTGGCCCCACACCATCACTTTGAGAATGAGCCAATCTTCTTCCTCAAGGGCAGTTAGTTATCCCAGGCAAAAACCATGTTCCAAAATCACAGACCTGTGTTGCCAGATACTGTAGCATAGAGTCACGGGCTTTGGGGTAAAGGCAATAGATGGTGTTAGGATCTCAGAATTACTGAATATTGGTAGTTGTCTTTTTAATTCTTCTCAGAATGAACAACCTGTAAAATTAAACTCATATTGGAGAAATCTCTGAGCAAAAGATTAATTTAGCTTTGCCAACTTACCCAATCTATTTCGGAGTAGATATACATATTCCCATAGTGTATCTTCTCCCAGAGAAAGTCATTTTCTTGTTTTGTTTTTCTTTTAAAATCCAAGCCACTTGCAATGCTGACAGCCTCAGTCTCTAGAACTTACCTAAGACATCTTTCTTTTTCATTCAGCCTATTTGAAATCGCTCCACTTTCACTTTGCATTTTTATTGTCCCACATGAACCTTTCTAGTGCTATTCTGACCACACTCTCTCAGAAGCACACATCATTGTCCATCCTGTTTTCATTAGTTCTTGCTAAGGAATCATCTATAATAATAAAAGGGTAATATGCTAATTAGACCAGATATCTTCTGGACATCATTCCAGACATCCTTCCTGACAAAGCTGGGGCTGGAGGGAAGCCAGCTGGGTCCTGGGTGCCTCCCCACAGCCAGAGTACGGAAGTCCGGATCCTGGGTGCTGGAGGGAAGCTGGGGAGGAAGGTCTACTCTTGCATGAATTTTTGTGCATCGGGTCTCTAGTTTAGGTATAAAACTCTTGCCTCTTAGGGGAGATTTTTCCTTCTTAAGCAATTAACCTAGTCAGACCAATATAAGACCCTTTGGAGTGGTGTGACTCTTGATCTTATAAACAGGAAACATCTTCTTCTGGGATTCTTTCTCCTTCCTGATTATGGAGAGCATTGTCCAACAGTGCCTCCTTCACCATTTTGTCTGTTTTGCTACTAATATAAATTTTTGCAAAATTGTCTTCTTTACCCATGTATGTGAGTTGAATATGTAATTTCAATTTTGTAATGAACATATACCTTTGGTTTCTTACTATACTCTTAAATTTAACATATCCATAATTAAATTAATTATTGCTCCCTTCCTACCAACAAACCCAAATTATTCCACAGTGTCTTCAAATGAGAATGATACAATTTTTTCATCCAACATTCAGGATCATTTTTCATTATTCTTGATCTATGCAATATTTATGTATACTTTTAAGCTTGCTTCAGCTTATATATATTTCATTAACCTTTTCTCTAAATTAATGTGTGTATATTACAAACATATGTAATACATACACATTAAATTAAATATGCATATACATATTTATACATAGAGAGAGAGAGAAAGATAGAGAGAGAGGGAAATTCTAAGTGAACTCAATTATTTTCACATTCCATTTTCTAATTTATCCTAGTTTTCATCAACCATTATATCACTTTCTCCTTTATGGATAACTGTACCTCATCTTTTGTCAAAGCTAACAATTACATTTATGCTGTTGTGCCCGTATCCTGTTACATCCTCTAGGTCTTTCCTTCATTGGATATTTCTTCTATTTCACAGATTGTATTTTGTATTAATCCTGAAACTATATTTAGTCTCAAACATGATACTCCATTCTATTTTGGGTAATGATCTCACCATTGACTGAATTCTTCAAACCAAGAGCCAAGAAATTATCTTTATGTCCTTCAATTTCACCACTCATATCCAAGTAGTTGTGAAGCCTTACATTATAAATATCTCTCCAATATATTTTCTTTATCTTTACTACCCTAGTTCATCTCTTCTCACTCATGTGGATTATTTTAAGTTACCCAGCCAGTAGTCCTGACCTCAGAAACTCCCCTATACTTCAATTAATTCTTCACACTACTGACAGATTTATTATTCTAAAATGAAACCATGATCATGTTGCATCACTTCCTGGCTTAAAATATTTCAGTGGCTCCCTAGCTTACTGGCTAAAGCCCAAATTCCTTGGGGTGACAGGCAGAAACCTTGAAGATCTGATGCTAACCTCATCCCATGCCACTTCCTCACATACTCCAATCAAATATACTATTTCTCAATAACAATATTTTCTATCCCTCACTTCTATGTATATTGTTGTCTCTGCACATAACTGGTACCTCAGCCTGAATCACCTTTATCTTCTCCCTTCTCAGTCTAGTACTGCAAATAATAATAATCTTACATTCTTTAGCCCCCTAAGCAATATTAGGTGTTTTTGCTTCTGGGTTCCTATTTTTAAAAGAGTTCTTACTTATTATACTGGACCATGATTATTATATTATTTTGGTAATTACTTATTCCTCTGCTCTCAATTTTTTGTGCTTCCCAAATTTAGGATAAAATTCAAATGCCTTTTAATGTTCTATGAGGATCTGATCTTGTCTTTGGCTACTTTCCTGACCTCAATTCCTCCCCCCTTCTCTCCGGCGGATTCTGCTCCAGCAGTATTGGCCCCCTTCCTATTGCAGTGCACATTCCCATATTCGGTCTTTTGTGCTTGCTGTGTCTCTGCCCCTTGTCCTGCTCCCCAGATATTTGTAAGGCTGGTGTCCTCCTTCCATCCAGGTTTCTGCTCATGCACGGCTTCCCTCTGAAGGTTGTTTTGTGCTGAGTAGGTAGTTCAGGATGACCTGTGCCTCATGTTGCCCAGGCATCTTGAATTACATCCACCATAATAATACATTCCCAGCCTGCCTTCTAAATTATAATCCTTTGACTTGTCCGTAAGGGTATATGTGCCACTTGTTGATCATGTTGTAAGCATTCTGGCACTGGCAATGCGTGGCTGGTATTGGAGTTTTCTTTTGAAAATAATACTAGAGCCAAGTTTTTGTTTGAAGGTCAAGATTAACTATGGTTTAACTTAAACTCAAAAAAAGCCATTTGGAATATTTGAGTACTGTTAATAAGGATGGCATATAATGTAACAGAATGTTTATCTGGGCTTATTGTATAAACAAATATACCTCAAGGCAATTCAGAATCTATGCACATTATTGTTTAAACAAATTCCACAATATGGGCAGTAGCTTTATATGCTACATAATTTACAACATGGTATGCATAACTAAGTTGTATTTTGCAGCAGATGGCGGATTAATACTGTGTTCTTATAGGTTTTATGCAGAAATGACTTTTACCATCAAGAGAGGAGCTAATGGTTTAGATTATCAAATATGTGCCTCGGACCCAAGAAATCCAAGGGATTCTTCCTCTGAGGCTAAATGTTGGCTTGTACTGACCAGCATACTAAGTTTGTAACCAGGGATCATTGCAACATCTGTTTAGAACAGACAGATGTTGTCATTACACACCTTCATCAGCATGCTCCTTCATAGTTAAAAGGAATGGCGGACTCCCACGCATTGAGGTCATAAAAGCAAACCATAAATAGAGAGAAAAAGTAAAAGTCTCCAGAATGTTTTGAATAAAAAGTCTCAAGACCAGAGAAAGAAAGAAGGAAACAGAATGGGGAGGCAGAGCACATGGCAGTAGTGAGGAGAAACAAGTATTGGGATGAAGTCTCCAGCTACATACAAAGTTTGTCTCACATGGGATTTTATAACTGCATAACATCCAATACACTTGTTTCATTGCAAGCTGGAGGATGCTATTATTATAAAAAGCTGGATAAACAGCATGCAACTCATAAAAGACAGACAGTTGGAATTTACATATGTATCCATCATGGGGTCATGTGCACTAAGAGGCAGACCAAGCCGGTTAATGGGAATGGAAGGAGGTGCTTCCCTTTACAAAGTGAAAGCTTTTCAATCATAGCCAAGTCGATGAGACCCACAGGCATCACTAAAGAGTGGGACACTTCAGGACAATAAGAGGAGCAGTTGATACTCCACTTCAACAAAAGGACACAGCAGGCTGATGGTAGTGGCATTGCTGATGGAGGAGATAATATTCTTAAGTACAGAAAGGTCTTTTTATGCAGGGGACATTTGTTTTTTTCCCCACATTTTGCTTTCTTGGCTGGATCCTGAGAGTAACAGGTGGCCAGAGTTTTTAAGCCAAGTTCATTCTTGACCACAGAGCTGTCTTTAGTGGGTTTTGTGATTCAGGGCCTGGGAAGAAGGAAAGGGGCATAGCTATCAACTAGTCACTGACATAAAAATGAACATCAAGATCTGAAACTCAGGGCCTCCCCTTGGCGGTTGGCTTTGACCTCAAACCACTTCTATCTACTGATAACAGATTGTGATATTTGTACTCCAGTTCCATTGATCAAGGCTGCCAGCAAGGTTCATCTTACTTAGATGTTATCCATGTGACAAAGAGAGGGGCAGATGAACTTGGCACCATGGGATTTGTTTGGGTCCTTGACCCTGCCTAGGTATGGTGCCTTCTGGCAGTTCAATATATTGTGCTCTTGGGTTTATATCCAGGTCCTAATCCTGCAGCTGGATTAAGAGAAAACTTTTTTGTAGTTTCTGACAAGCTAACCTTACAGTCAAATGCTCAGGACAAATCAAACCATTTACTTACACAGACCTCCTTTTTCAAGAAAAAAAAAAAAACTGCTGTAAACACTCTTCCTAAAGACAGACTAATTACACAGTTTAAGGTTGTAATTTGGTGATTTTCAGGGAAATCTGAAAGCTTCAGAAAATCTAAATGGTTTTGTAAGTCTTTAGAATGCACACTTACACCAGCATAAATGAGGGCTTCTCTCCCATTAGGGAACTGGAGTCTGTTACATTATCCCCATTGACTTTCCTAATGTCCCTGGCTCAGCACCCTATGCAACAGATGCAAAGGGTCACCAGTGAAGGGTAAACTATTTTTGCAAATAATAGAGCTATGCTATCTACATAGCCAGTTTTCCCCACTCTGCACTTTGAGTGCTATTGCCTGTTTTCATGGAGTGATTTTTTTAAAAAAAAACTTTGGTGGAGTTTTTTTGTTGAATATGATGGAAAGACAAAAAAAAAAGAAAAGAAAAGAATGGTCTCTTTGTTTTTCTCCAAGTATTAACCAAGCCCTGCCCAGAGCCTGCTTCAGATGGGCTTCGCCATCCTAAAGCCTTGTGTTTCTTTTACTCTTCCTGACCTGAGTGATTTGTTGAGGCATCAATTGTCAATAATATCTAACAGGCAGGAAAAGAATAACTAAAAAATAGAAATGGCTTCATCTGTTTTCTGCATTCTAGGAGAAGAGCAGAATTCATCTCTGCAATGGATCCCTTTTCGTTTAGGAAGACTCACTGATGCAATTTTCAGGTTATGCAAAATTAAGCCCCCAAGACCAGTCAGGGCACAGAAAGAAGAGCAAGATTACTCTGCATTATGAAGGGTCAAGAATCTTGCTTATGCACACTGGTTTTGAAGGCACGGTGATGATCGTGTCTTCTAGGACCAGAGAAGATGGAATTAGAGGCACACATTTTATATATACACTCACAAGAGACATCAGGAAATTATGGCCACCTGGGTTCTGAGCAGGAAGATTTGTGAGAAATGTCTTGGGGTAGAAATGGCTGAAAGAAAAAGTAACACTCATGTAGACTAGTTATTTTGTATTGATTCTAATTCTGATATAATAAAACCTTCTTCCCTCCTCCAGGACCTCTGTATAATTCTTTTATTATTTAATTAGTATGTGTTATATTCAAAACCACCTTGAATTGGTGCTTCTTTCAGGAAAGAAGGGGGCAGGGTTGTGTCTACACATGAAGGCAGGTAGCATCTACAAAGTTCAGGAGAAGCAGAAATAAAATCAGAATTTTTAAAGCAAAGACATGCAAGGAGATCCAGAGGTTAGAAGAGGCAGGAATGTCAGGCACCTGAACGTGCAGGAATTCTCAAGAAATGGAGAAGCAAAGCAGGCTTCCTCACAGAAGAGCTGAGGTCACATCATTTTGTTTGAACATGAAAAAGAGGGTATAGCTACAGTAGATTGCAATCCTGCCACAAATGGAACAGATCAAAGTGTTTCTTGGTGCCCCCACACCTGAGACCCACCATCTGACCCAGCCTGGCTGTCCCTTTCCCACGGCCTCCAAGCACTATCTAAAACAATTCCATTTTCTGACTTTTGTTGAGCCATTTTCCTCTATCTGAAAAGTCCCTGGCTTCCATCCTGTGCTTATTCACGTTCTACCCATTCTATAAGACCCAATTAAAATTCCACCTCTTCTTAAGAAGTTGACATTGACTCTTAGACCTATCTTTACATCTCACATTTCTGAAGTCCTGTAGCATTTATGCCAGGAACGTCATAACATAGCAATGTGATAATAATATTCTATTTTCTGTTCTTCTACCTTCATTTTGTTTTCTCCAAACAATAATGGAAATTCTTACAGTAAAGCAAAGGTGTCATTTATTTTTCCTGTATTTCTCAGCTCTAACTACTCTATTTCTGAAAACCTACTTGCTTCTCAATTAGCTTTTGGTTAATGGGCAAGGAGTCACATCAGGCTTCACAATAAGCATTTGTTATCCAAAAAAGCTCACTAGTGGGAAGTGATATTGATATATCAGTGGATCCACTCAAGCATTATATTCTCAGTTGATGTTGCTTAGGTGGGACACTGTATAGTAAATGAAATTCTCAGAATAAAAAATTATAAGAAGTTCTGATTTCTTCCTTTCTTTATGGTGGTGACCAATCCAGCACATTTTCACCTCTTTCTACTTATAAATGAAGTATTTGCTTCCAATATAACTTAAGAGAAGCCAAAATAAAGTAAAACTGAACAACTTCCTTTAGTCAAATAGTGATTCAACTTGGGAGGACTTATGAAACCTTTTAATAATTATTTAAATGTTAAGAGTACAATTAACTTAATGAGAGACTAGTATTTCAAACCTCACATCAACTTGAGTACTGCAAGTTAAAGCATTAAAATACAAATAAGTGTATATTTTAAATACTTCAATTTGCTATATAAGTCAAGGGTACCAGAAAATCTATAAAATTCATTTTGTGTCTCCATTTTATTATCGGTTACCTTTTAATGCTTTCTATCCATTGCATTTGCCACCTCTTGCACTCTCTCTTTTGCTCCAAGCTTTTTTCCCCCCTGCACATTGTTCTGCAGCTGACATTCTAGTGGCTTCTCACAGCATCTTCTCATTTATGATCTGTCATTGGGCTATCCTCATCTGCAAAAAAAAATAATAAACTTAAATTAAATTAAAATTAAATAAAATAAAAAGCTGTATCAACTGAGCACATCAGGAATTAAAATGATAATGCTGCTTGCATGAGGTTTAGATTCTAATGTCATAGCATAAGTAAGAAGAAAATTGTGTATTATTTTGAGACTGACGCGCTACGTACTGCGCTAACGAGGCACCTGAAAATTGTGTATTATTGAATTACCCATGAAACTACCTTAGGTAGGTGCTGGGTAGAAGACCTTCTCTAACCAAGTTGAACAAAGTCAGTTTTTCCTCTAATATTAGAAACATTCACTTTTTATTCAGGAGAACCACAGATACAGGAATTGGCTCCTTTCATACACACCTTGTTGATCCCAAAATGAGATTCTTTAAACATATGTTCTGAGATGCATCCAGGGACCCAGATCCTGGCAGAAGGCACATTATGGGCTCCAGGTTTAGGCTGGTTCAATTTGCACATTGGATACTTGTACAGCTTTACTACTAAGTATTGTTGAAATGAGTGTTTCTCTTCTCTGTTTCCTGTCCTCTCTTTCTTTCCCTCTCTCCCATTCAAATATGTATGTTGATATTACATTGAGTTGAATATGTCTATAATGTGACTCCACCCTTTTACCAGGATGGAAGTGCCCACTGCCCTAGAAACAGTCATATCTCTATAATGTTCTTAATAATTCATTTGGAGTAATTAAAATGATATACGAAGATTTTGCACATCAAATGTGACAACTTTCAGGGTCTGGTAGGTGGGATTTTGGGCTTAACTCTCCACTGTTTTTCATGTTCGAATCATGTTAGTAGACCTAGTTAAACAAAAGAAATTGTGATAAGTGTTTTGGCATCATTAAATAGCTTTTTATTTTGCTTTGATATTGTGTTGCCTTCAAGTCTGTTTTTCCCTGCATCCCTCAGTCAAGATGCAATGAACTAAGATGTCAGTGAATCTTGTCACAGCACTGCTGATGCAACTCATGTGGCCTCATCTGACCTCTTAGCTCTTTTTTAAATTTTTAGATTATTTTTATAACAGGTTTATTGAAACATAATTCATATTCCATATGACTCATCCATATAAAATGTGCAATTCAGTGATTTTAGTATAATCAGTGTTGTGTAACCATCACTGTAATCAATTTCAGAACATTTTTATTACCCCCCAAAGAAACCCATAGCCTTTAGTTATCACACTCAAGATCCCCCATTGCTATACCTCCCAAGCCTTAGGAAACTAAGAATCTACTTCTTATCTCTATAGATTTTCCCATCCTGGATATTTTATATAAACAGAATGTGAGGGGGATTAGGAGTATGCCATTGAGTGTCTGGCAGCACTTACATTAGATAGAAGGAAACATTTGCAGATTTGTGTACTTCAAACCAGTTTAGATGACTCAGTGAATTGGTTTTCAGAAATAAAAACTACATCTCAGCATTTAACTGCGTTATACATCATGGGCACGAATGCAACCTAACTTGGAGCAGGCACTACAAATAAACTATGGAGCTACCACAATACATACTTTGGTTGTAGATCAACATCAGGTATATATCAATATTTTCTCAATGACAGTAATAAATTTACTGACACATAAAGGTATATTAGACCATTCTTTACACTTGTCATCCACTTGGCAGATTTGAAGAAAACTGTATGACCCTTATTAAATTCATTTTTTAAGTGATGGTTTTATTATTTAAGTACATTAAAAAATAGATTACATAACAGAGAAAGCATTTTCCCTAAATAAAAAAAATAAAATTTATAAGGAAAAAATTTCTGTGTCAATAATTTTTCTAACTGTATCTCAAGGATATTTATTTCATTTTAAAATTCAAAATGATAACTATAATTGATTTGCTTAAAGTTTTATTTGTTAATTTTTATGTATATATACTAGAGGCCCAGAGCACAAATTTGTGTACGGGTGGGGTCCCTCAGCCTGGCTGGAGATCGGGGTGTGGGAGGTTGGCCACATATCATACAACCGGTCATTTAGGCATATATATACACACTAGAGGTCCGGTGCATGAAAATTCATGCACTGGAGGGGGCAGAAGCTCAGTCCGACCTGCCCCCTCTCACAGTCGGGGAACCCTCAGGTGTGGGAGATGACCTGATGATCAGGGGAAGGTGATGCCTCATCACACCTCTGCTGCTGCTGCTTCCAGCAGCATAAGCCTTGGCTGACCCTTGTTACCTGAGACTTGGGTGGCTCTGGGGGGCTGGGCAGCCAACATCCGAGGCTTGCCTGCACCTCAGGCTGGCCTTGGGCGGCTGGAGGGCTGAGGGTACTGGGGGACTCAAGATGCAAGCATGTGGCAAGGCCAGGCCCGGCCTTGCCGTGTGCCTATTGCCCCAGCAGTGCTGAGGGGACTGGGCACCACCATCTTGTGGCTGTGGGTGTTGCCATCTTTGAGGGTGTGGCAGTCAATTAGCATATTTTATCCTTATTGGCTGTGGGTGCCACCATATTTGAGGGCAGGGCAATTAGCATATTCCCTGCTTATTGGGTGTGGGCACCTCCATCTTTGTGACAGCATGAGGGTCAATTAGCATATTCCCCCTTTATTAGATAGGACTAGAAGGCCAGTGCACGAATTTGTGAATGGGTGGTGTCCGGCCGGCCTGTCCCCAATCAGGGCAGATCGGGGCAGGGCCTGTCAGGAGGAAGAGATGGCAGGAGGTTGGCCAATAGGCCCGCCCCAATCAGGGCCCAATCAGGGCCATGTTGGCTGGTGGGGAGGGGCTGCAGGTGATTGGCCAGCAGGCCCTGTCCTTGATTGGGGTAGGGCTGCAGGAGGTTGGCTGGCTGGCCTCACCCCCTATTGGGATAGGGGTGAATGGGGGTGGGGCCAGCTGTGGGGTGGGGCTTTGTGGGATTGGCTGGCCAGCCCCACCCCCAATCAGGCCGGTTTGCTGGCCACAGTGGGCATCATAGTGAACGGTTGTTCCGGTCATTACAGCATTCCTGGTCTCTGGCTTTTTATATATAGAAATTAGTATGATTTTATAAGTTTAGTCATAGTGGCAATAGTCTAAGATATAATTATTGAACTGAGAAACAAACTATACTTACTTTATACCTTTATATTATCTCAAGTTATATTTGTAGTGATTGGAAACTCCCAAAACCCAGATAGCTATAGAAGGGATAAGTAATCTTTTAATCATGGTGATAGCACCGTCTGCTAAGTGCCTATTACAAGGCACATAATAATATATTATCACATTAATCCTTCCAGCATCCCTGTGAGGTACAGGGACTTAGGCTATACTTCTTGCTGAAGTTCCATGTATCAGGAAAGCAGCTTCAGCTTTTTCAGCCTGCTGGTGGCAAATCCCATCATTACCATTGGTTTGATTATTCTTTCCATATTGCCTGCTACCTCTTCATTTGGAGTTAACTCTTCAATCTCTCTCAAATCCAAAACAATAATACAAAAATTTACCATGTTGGCCATGAAGTGGTGGTAATTGAGACCAGGTAGGTTTCTAAGGCAGGTTGGAGTGAGCTGTGCGATTGTAAGTGCTACCTTATAGATGTCTAAGTTGGCTGGTTATTTACCTGATAGATGTCCAAGTTGGTTGGTTATTGCCCACCCACGTCCTAGATTGGCAAGATTACTAGCCAGGAAGATTCTGACATCAATGCCCTCTTTTTCCAAGATGTCTAGGAAAATATAGTGGGCTTGCTTTTACTAAAGTTGTTAAATAATTCTGATCTGTCTAGTCTTTATAATGTGTGTAACATGACTTTCAGATGCATGCTTTTCATTTTGGTTTTGTTTCCTATGACAACTTTTACTTTCCTTTGATTTATTAGAAGGAGACTAATTTACAGAGAAATAAAGCATTTAGACTATCTAAACATCAGGTAATATGTGTTTATTGATTATCCATTATGGGGATTGTTATAGAGGATTCAGAAGAATAGTTCAAAATTAGCTTAACACTTAAAGAAGTTTTAAACCAGCTGGGGAGGCATATGTATTGGTGAAATGAATAATGGTGAAACACAGTATGACTAAGTGGAAAATGTCTGGTGCAGAAAAGGAGGGCGGCCCTAAATCTTGTGCAATTTTAAATTAAGAAATCTAGTTAAAATGTGTTTTTCTCCAGGAGAAGTAATTAGTGTCAGGGAGATGTTTATAAAAGTTTCAGTCATCGTAGCATTAAATATGCAGTCTTTGGAGTTAGATAGCCTGGATTTGAATCTGCCACTTCTCTGGCATTTATAAGCTGTGTGATTTCAGAAAATCATTTAACCTCTCTGGACCTCACTTCCTCATCTGTAAATCAGGGATACATTATTCATAGGTTGTGTTATTTATGTGGTGTGAGCCATGCTCATTTTTGCTATACTTTTCTAAGGCTAAATATGCCATGAGTCATTGACTCAGACAGTTGCCATTAGTTAAATACTTAGCAGGAGCCATTAGATGTTCATACTCTTTGACTAAATTCTACTCATGTGTGTTTATTATAAGAAGGAAGTCTAGAGGAGAAACTAAGATGGCGGCATAGACAAACACCGGGAAATTGCTGCCTCCCACAACAATTGAATAATACTTCAAAAACACAAAACGGACATCATCCAGAACTACAGGAAGGCTGACTGAGTGGAAATTCTACAATTAGAAGGAAAGAGAAAAGCACACTAAGACTCAGAGGAGGTGCGAAGTAAAGTGCAGAGGTACAGAGGTGCATACAGAAAGGGCTGGAAACTGAGGACGTGGTTCTTTTTCAATTGGGAGAGAGTCACAAACTCCCGACTGCTCTGAACGCCAGTTCTGGGAGAGTCTCTGGGGACTCATATAGGGAGAAACTGGACTGTCCGGCATCAGTCGGAACTCAAGGGCGGCTTTCTCTCAGAGGTGCTTGCAGCGATTACCGTGGGACACTGAGACGCGGGGCCCCTTAGGGCAGGGCTGAGGATCAGCCATAGCTGTTTGCTCTGC
>NW_006296221.1:3264428-3299204 GCF_000327345.1 Myotis davidii
GATATGAGTGGATTAGAAAACTGTGGTACATATACACAATGGAATACTATGCTGCAGTTAAAAAAAAGGAACTCTTGCCTTTTGCAACAGCATGGATGGAACTGGAGAGCATTATGCTAAGTGAAATAAGCCAGTCAGAGAAAGATAAATACCACATGATCTCACTCTTTTGTGAAATATAGAAAACAACATAGACTGACGAACAGGAACGGATCCAAAGACAGAGAAATAGTGATCAGACTATCGATCCCCGGAGGGAAGGTAGGGGAGGGGGGGGGTAAGGGGGAAAGATCAACTACAGGACGTACATGCAGGCATATAGGCCTAACCAATGGACACGGACAACGGGGGGGGGGGAGGGCATGAGTGGGGGGGTAGAGGGTAACGTGGGGACAAGGACACATATGTAATATCTTAATCAATAAAAAATATATTTTTTAAAAAAGAAGGAAGTCTAGGGGTAGGGTCAATTAAAATTTGTTGAGACTACACTGGGTAAAGTCTATAAAATATTTTAAAATTTAATCCCAATGAAAACTCTGTGATCTAGGTCTAGGAAGCCCAGAGAGGTCATTTCATTTTCTGGAAATTAAGGAATAAAGTTAGCTTTCAGCTCATACCTTTAAGAGTACAAGGCTCCTAATGTCAACACTAGTCATGCCATAGTAGAAATACATTTCTAGATACACAAATATAGAATCTCCTATAATTAAAACAAGTGGAAATAATTTAAACAGCAAACGTAAAAGAATGTTTCATTAAATATGGTAAAAACATAAGGTGAATGAAGTTATTAAAATTATAATTAAGTGTAATAACTGTTTAAAGTATTTATAAAGAGCATAATAATATAATATCTAAATTATATAACAAAATATATAAATATGGATGATACATGATAACACAAAATTAAAGGTATGCCATATATATGATTTTATTTATTTTAGTCTGTATTACCTTTTCATAAAACTTCTCAAGACAGAAATTGTGAGGATACTTTGTGTATTATTAAAAGTCATTAATTTGCTTATAAAATTATTTTAAAACTGTATAAAGTAACTACTCTTTGTCAGCTACTGAGGTTAGTTCTGTATGTATAAGTGCTGGTAAAAACAAAGTCACTTCCCTGAAGGAACTGGCAATCTACTGAATTCAATAAAGGTATCTATATTTTCAAAATATATTTTCTTTCTTCCAAATTGAAATCCAGGTGGTCCAAGCATATAAAATAAATTTCTAAAAACAGAAGAATATTTATTATATGAACCTGGAGTATAGGGTACATCTTAAGAGAAAAATATCTTAACACCATAAAAGAAATAACTGACAAGTTCAACTATATAAAAATGTTTTCACATGTTAAAAATTACCATGAATGATGACAAAATAAAACAGGACTGTATGACTTAGGGCAAATTAGTTTACTATACATAGCTGGGAAACTGTTAAAGAATTACCAGAGAGCTTGAAAAACACCAAATAAATGACATAATACAGCATAGAAAGATAAATTAATATATACATTTAAAAGAATTACCTATGTTTAGAATATCTGAAGCAGAATATGGAGGAAATGGGTCAAAGCTCTTAATAATAAAGTATCTAAAGTTTTTCTTGAATTGATGAAAATCAGCCATTTTTCATTTCTGGATAAATACAAAGAAATCCATCCATAGACATATTTTTTTTCCCAAACGATAATACATCAAAGACAAAACAAAGATCTTTAAAGCATACAGAGAAGAGAAGCAGAACACCATTAGGGAACAGACAGACAGTCATCTGATTTCTCCATGTCTACCTGGGAAATCAGAGCATAGTGAAATGATGACCAGAAAGTTATGGAATGGGAAAAAAATAACAGCTAATCTTGTCTGAGTCTCTATACAATTCTATCTTTAAAAAAATCATGCCTTCCTCCTCACCCAAAATAAAAAAAAGACTTAGAAATATAAACAAAAACTTATAGAATGGATTTATGCTTAAGAAAAAAAGACATACATTGGGAAGAAAAACTAGTTTTAGAAGCAAATGCAAATATTCAAGAGGATCATAAAAAATAAATGAGAGAACATATTTTAGTACATTAAACAAACACTGGTTGTTAAAGGGAATAACAATAACATTAATGAATGCAGTATGAAAAATAAATCTAAATAATATGAAAACCTCAGCCAAAGCATATCAGTTAAAAAGCAGTCATTAGAATTGACACATTGAATTATTTTAAATTATTTGTATTGTTAAAAATTTCAAGGGCTAAAATCAAAGAGTATAGAGAGTGTATAACATTAAAGAGAAAAACAAATCTTGGGGGAAATAGTCCACCAAAAATCAACCATTAAAAGAAAACAAATGATGGAGAAAGTAAGTTTAAGAATAGGTCAGAAGAAATTAAAATATAAAATAACTAGCTGTACCCGGCCACGCGTAGCTGTGGCTCAGTCTGGTTAAATGGAAAAGAAAGAAAAGAGAAAGTGCACGTTTCTAATATGTTTAATTTCACAGTGCTTGTGGGTATACAATATTTTTTGTTGTTCCATTGTCTGTGCAGATATAGAGATTGTCTGGTTCGCCGACTCTAGAACACACAACATATAATTGTCCATGTGAGAAGAAATCCAAGTCTAGATCTAAACCCCACAATTCTAAAGATTCCCCCTGAGCTTTGTTAATGGTGATTGCAAACGCCAATCGAATTGGGAATTGAAATCTCTTAAATTGAAATGGCATATCCGATGGAATCATAAGAATGCGAGGAATGAGGACATCTTCACCTTTGAAAGGTCCTGTCAAGATTGTTGCTTCTACGACGTTGCTCATTAATTTTTTTACTGAAAGCCGCGTGCTGTTGCAAAGCTTTGGCTGGTTGATATTTCGCAACGTAATTGGCACCCGATTTTCAATTGCAGTACGTGCGGTGGGGTCCCTGGCAGATCGAGTGAATTCAAAAACTCTGTTGGATAATTAATCGCTTCATCTGCTTCCACAATAGTGTCGACCGACTTGTATGTGACTGCCTCGCTTTGAATGTTAGACTGAATAATATTGCTAAGTTCGTAGGTGTCTTTGTTCTTGGCAGCAAGAATAGCTCGTTCACTCAGCCAATCGTGATTCTTATAATTGGTTTGAATATTGGGAAATACTTTTTCAACCAATTCTTCTTTTGACGTCGCTAAATTGCAGAAGTTATGAGGCAATGAAATTCATCCTGAGGTGAGATCAACTGGCACCTTTCCGTTCCCAATTTCCAGCAATTGATGTGAGAATATCTCAGTTGATCGATCCTTTTGCAGCTGGACACGCATATTTGTAGTTAATTTTATCTACAATTTATAATTGTAAACAGAAACATTGAAATGGAATAGTAAAATATTTAGTACAGCGTGTGTTGCTTTTACGTCCAACATACGGCGCTGTTTTTCAAAAAAAGCATGTTTTTACCTGTCACAGGTGTGTGGCATCTATATAATAGTAGGTATATAGGTATATAAAAACACGTGTATTCGAATGCAACGTTGTGTCAAAATTTCAAAGCAATTGGTGAAGAACTTTCGGAGATTTAAGATTTTGAACAAATGAACATTTACATTTTTATTTATATAGATATCAGTTGTTCATATGGTAAATAATGCAATAATTATTAAGTAATTATAATACAAGAATAAATTAAAATTAAAATCTGTTTCTCAAAAGACATCATACAGAGATTATAAAAAGAAAACTTAAAGCAACATTTGCAATACAGAAAAACCTGAAAAGGGTTAGTACACAAAAATTGTAAACAACCTTAAATCAGTAATAAAAAGACAAACATTCTAATATAAAAGTGGACAAAACGTGTGAGAAAACATTGTATAATAAGAAAAGCACAAATGGACTCACGATCATGAAAATATTCTCAACTTTATTAGAAATGAGTGAGCCATTCATTAAAATAATAGCTTTTGTAACATTGCAACATCTGAAAATATCAAGTACTCTCAAGCAAGTGGAGCCCTCACTGAGAGTGGGGGTCCAAGCTGAAACCATAACTTTAGAAAACAACTAGTTTTCTCTTATACAAGAGCTTCTTATTTTAATCTATTAAACATTGGCCATTAAAACCACTCTGTTGTGTTATACTCTCTTAACCACTGGCTAATACTTCAGTACAAAGCAACAGAAAATAACACTTTCCTTCAGCAAAGTGATGTCCTCCAAAGACCTCCATGGAGTGAGTGCCACGACATCATTATTTTTAAAGAAAGGATGTGGGAAAGTGAATAGACACTTACATTGAGTACCTACCACCTACCATGTGTTGTGCTAGAGTCTAATCTTTACATTTATCTCATTTAATAAACATACTCACCATCTGAGATATCAATATTTCCATTTTTAATTGAGGAAACAGAATTAACGGATATCTGCAGAACTGTGATTTCAGGTCCATTTTAGCACATGTTTTCAATCACCCTTTTTCTGTACAGATCTGGCACCCACTTTTGACATCCTGAGATAGTGAGCTGCCTAGAGCAGACCTGTGTCTTCTCATCTTCATATCATTGGACTGTGGGCACAGATTAGAGTGTGCTCGGTAAATGCTCAGTTAATGACATTATCACTGGGAGTTTGAGGACTGACATTTTTGGTTCATGTATTCATTGTGAGTCATAATGGCCAGAGCGAAAGAGGAATGATCTAAATGATTCCATTTAATGAGCTAACATTATATTTAAGCAAACTGAGGCTTGCAGTGTTTAATAGGCATGACCATGAAATTGCAGCCACAGAACCAAGTGGGAAACCCACCTCTGCTTCTCTCTTCTCCTGGTCTTCCATTCAAACACCTCCTTCTGTGGATTTGGCTACTTTCTCTATGTGGAGTTGAGTACAATCCAGTTTAAGAGTTAATTTGGATCTGTTCATCCAATCCATTCCCTGACTTAGGTATTTTCCTTAGTGAATTGAGCTGAGGACATTTTAATTAATTTATTATGTCCCTTCAATTAGGGGACCCAATTAATAATTGAAATGGGTTTTTAATTGGTTTGTATCCTCCAGGGTATCATATTAATAACATAAATAAACTAACAGGTTTGCATTAAATTAGGATTCATCTATATGCGTATCTGTTGCCTCCCAATACATTATCTATTCTTAACCTCCAAAATTGAATGCAACTTTTTAAACAAAGGTGTTCTGATGCACCATTTCTTCTGTGGTTGTTGTTCCACTTTGAGGCAAGGTCATTGTATTTTCCAGTTGAGATGAAAAATGTTGACATTGTTTTTTGTCATTAGATTCATGATTCCTCCAGGTCTCCAGTCTTAACAATGGTGAATTCACCTGTGAATTGTCTCTCCTCTTCAGCCTTCTATCTAATCACAGACTTATGCACCATCACAGATAGATCCTGGGAGATCATCTGTTTTCAGCCAATGAAATAGAAAACCACAGAGGTTACACAGCGTGCCCAATCTCACACAGCAAGCTAGTAATAAGGACAGCGGTCTCTATTTAGACATCTTATAGATTTTTATCTCAAATGTCATTTATTTTGGCCCTTCATTCCTTTTTAGAATGTCACCACACAAGGCCACACTGGATTGGTCTTCCCTTCTCTTGAAAATAACCGAATGATGTATTGTATTGAAAAAACATCAAATTTATTTCTGTTATTCCCAGCACTTAGAAAAATATCCAGGATGGATAGTTTCTCAACTACAAGTTCTTTGTAGTAATCTGCCCAAAGTCTTTTAGCATTTTCTCCTGCTCATAACATTAACACGGGGCAGCCTCAGCAAGACATTCTAGCAGAATCCACCCCTGAATACTTGGCCTAAATTTACTTTGCCAACCTTGTTTCTGATGTTTTTCTTACAAGTTCTTTTCTATATGTGTTGTCTCCTTTTCCATTGAATCTCACTAGCTTATTATTTCTTCCCTGCATCTAGTCCTGAAGGCTTCTTTAACTCAGGGACAAAATGTAGTTCTCAGACTATGATTTCTACAAACACTAATTCTTGATCTTCCTCACCACCTACTCTGGGATTGGGGCTTAGCAATCTGTTTTTATAAGTTCTCAAAGTGATCTTGTACACTAAAGTTTGAAAACCACTGCTCTAACTTCTTGGATAAGGAAAGGATTCTTAGCCAACTCTTATATGTCTTTTAAGATTTCTTTTTTCCAAAATGTCAAAATGAAGCCCTTTCTAATACTTACACTTGCATCAAACTTGTCTTTACCAGAATCAGATTTTGTATATTTGGGATATATGCCTTATTATTTCCAAGTGAAAGTTGAAGGCAAGTGTCCTAGCCTTTCTTCCTAATTATTCTTCCCCAAAATGCCTTACACTTGTTAGCACATCAATAATGCTTATTGAATCAATATGGTAGTAATAACAATGGTGACAATAACAATTATTATAGTGGATATCTGTCCTATTTGTGGTCCTATGACATCTTTTACACATTCTTTATAATTTTGGAAATTTCTTATATAAAGTTTCTACTTTCTCACAATAAAAGGCCAAAGTTACCCAATTTCTCTTATATCTAGTGCATGGCTCTACCAACCAGAGGACATAAAGACCTGGTGACGCAGAAAGGAAGAGATGGAGAAGTCCTTTCCTCTACAACAGTGATGGCAGTAGCAAAGGATATATATTTTTAAAAATTTTTCAATTACAGTTGACATATAATAGTATATTAGTTTAGATGTACAACTCAGTGATTAGTTGTGTATATAACTGATGAAGTAAGTGATCACCCCAATAACTTTAATACCCATCTCACATCATACATAGTTATTATAATATTATGGACTACATTCCCTGTGTTGTACTTTACATCCTCATGGCTGTTTTTTTAAAAATAAATCTTATTGATTTCAGAGAGGAAAGGAGAGGGAGAAACATTAATGGTGAGAATCATTGGGAAAGAGATAAAAACATCAATGATGAGAGAAAATCATTGACTGGCTGCCTCTTGCATGCCCCACACTGAGGATTGAGCCCACAACCCTGGCATGCCCTGACCGGGAATCAAACCATGACCGCCTGGTTCATTAGTTGATGGTCAATCACTGAACCACATCTGCCAGGTATCATGGCTGTTTTTAAATTTGAAATTTGTACATCTTAACCCATTCCCCTTTTTCACTCATCCCAGCTCCCCTCCCATATGGCAACCATCAAAGTGTTATTTGTATTTATGAGTTTGTTTCTGTTTTATTTGTTTATTTTGTTCTTCAGATTACACATATAAGTAAACTCATATTGTATTTGTCTTTCTTTGACTGACATTTCACTTAACTTAATACCTTCTATATCCCTCCAGGCTGTCACAAATGGCAAGGTTTTATTCTTTTTTATGGCTGAGTAATATTCTATCATATATATGAATCACATCTTTGTCCATTCATCTATCAGGGGGCACCTAGATTGCTTCCATATTTTGGCTATTGTACATAATGCTGCAAATCAATGACTATATTTTTAATTCCTGGCAAGGAAAAGACATTGTACCTGAAGACACTTGCAGTACGTTCAAGTTAAATGGCAGGTGCAAAGAGGACCATTGCATCTAAGGTTCATTTGTGGCACTAGAAGTTTCTTTGTTCTTCTCATCTGAGTAGTTCTTGAAAGATTAGCATCTAGCATGCTTTTCTAGGTTTCCCAATGATTCTGTTGGCTACCCAATATATTTTCAATAAACTCATTTCTTCCTAAGCCAGTCATCTTTTTTTGTTGCTTGCAATATGGAACCCTGACTGGTGCAGTAATAATAATCATTGCTATATTTCATGTACTAGTTGATATGTCTATTAAGCTGCCTCCGATCCCCAAATATAATAGAAAATTGACTAGTCTAAAAATATTGCAGAATAAGTCACATCTATTTGATTTCTATTAGGCCTCCACATATGAATGCGAATATCAGACACTGCCATTGTTCCAGAAGGGCAACATGAGGTAAAGGCTAAGGCATTCTTTTATGTTATAAATTACATCTTCATTCCCCAAGGCAACAATGGGCATTGCCACCCACCACATGTACTAGGTGTTGTTAAGGTCTTTCCTTTGTTATCTCACATTTTAGTCTCTAAAATCAAGGTTCTTCACTCTTGGCTTATCCTAGATGGGTAACAAGAAACATTCACATACCTAAGTTCAGACAGCATGACTGGCAAAAACATCCACTGACTCAGAGGGTCTCTCTTCCCAAAAGATACTAAATTATACCCAATTATAAAAATTTCTCTTTAGTTGTGTAACAGGAATCTCATTCAATATTCACAACTCTCTGAGGTGGGTATAGTTTGTTTTGTCCTCACTTCACAAATGAGACTCAGAAAGGTGAAATCGAGGTCATGATTACATAGCTCAATGTTAGCAGAGCTAGAATTTAATTTTATGTTGATCTAGTACAACAGCCTTTATTCTTTTTTTAAATATATTTTATTGATTTTTTTTACAGAGAGGAAGGGAAAGGGATAGAGGATTAGAAGCATTGATGAGAGAGAAACATCGATCAGCTGCCTCCTGCACACCTCCTACTGGGTATTTGCCCGCAACCAAGGTACATGCCCTTGACTGGAATCGAACCTGGGACCCTTGAGTCCGCAGGCCAATGCTCTATCCACTGAGACAAACCAGTTAGGGCAAGCCTTTATTCTTTCTGCTGAAAATGCTGTCTGGCATGGGAAGCCTCCTCCATAAAGTTTTTTTTTTTTTTTTTCCTGAATGCTCCTCTCTGCTCCTTCCAAATCCCATCAAATACATTATCCTTTAAGTCTTAAATATACTTCTGTTATAATACACAGAACACTTTACCACACATATTTGTTTATATGCCTATCTACCTGTCTGAACTGTCAGTTACTTGAAGCACAGATTATGCTTTATTTATTGTATCCATTTTTGTTTTCCATATTCTTAGTGTAGTTCATGGATTATAGTAGTTGCTCAATAAATATTTATTACATAAGTAAATGGGTGAATAAAAGCAGAGGAGAAAAATCCAATTTTGTATAGGTATCCATCAAATATTCCCTTGGCACTCCCTAAATGTATACAACTCAAAGGAAGATAAATGCTCTGGCACTTCCCCTTAAACCGGGGTGAACTCCCTATGACCCACTTAAGGGAAAATAACTATACTCTCTGAGATCAAGATTCTTAAACCCCAACTACTCAAAACATTCCAATACAGCTGGCATGCCTGGCAACTATGTGGATCCCTTTGCAGTATCTCACACATGGCCACTTCACTACTGACAAGGGTCTCATAGAGCCACACATCTAAAGCTGTGTGTGCAGGCTGAAACCGCAATATTGCTGGTCTGTTGCAGCTGAGGAGTCCTGCCTGTTCTAGGGCAGGAGCTCTTGATAATGAACCCTGACTGACAGGCCCCATCAGCACTTCTCAAAGCCTGTGAGTCACTTGCTTCTCTGGGACTCTGGGGATTGGCATGGGACCAGCAATGTATGATGTGGCCACAGCTGTAGCCATTACGGTTACATGGAATTAAAAACAAACTAAGAAGTGGCCATGCAATCTGACTGCCTTGCATTCCACTTGGGGAAATCCAGTTTATCACGGGGGGTTGGGGGTAAAAAATAGTCATTTTTCACTTTCGTTCTTTGCTTTAAAAGAGATGGCAGGGTGGAGGCGAAAGTGCCTAAGATTTGAATTCTAAGAGACCAAGGTCTGATATTGATTTCCTTTCTCATTCTTTGTTGACTTTGGGAAAGCTATTTCCTGTCCCCAAGACTCTAATTCCTTTTCTACAAAATCGGTATTACAATATCTCCCTCTCAATATGCTAGCAAGGACTTACTAAGATGATATGTATGAAGTATCTGCTGTGTTCTAGGTACTTGGTGCATCTTGGGTTTTAGGCTTTCTTTCTTTATTTACCACTCATTTCTCAGTGTCCTCCTCACTCCTTCCCTCAGCACAGATGTGCATGGCATTCTACTGGGGGAGGCCTGCAGGACTTGTTGAAAGAGAAGGCAAAAGCCAAGAGAAAATGAGAATGTAGCAGTTAAACAACTGTACCTTTCCTCCAAGGATAAACACTCTACAGGCAGGAAAAGGAATCCATGGGGACCTGGACTGATTGAAACAGCTGTGCACTAATATTCCCGCTGTGAAAGATGCTTCCTTTAAAGTGTTTCTGCATCTTCGAAGCACCACACTGAAGAAGGCCAGGTGATGTTCCTTCTGCTGAGCAAGGCTGAGGCAGACATCTGCATTAACTTCATTACACATGCAAAAGGGCTTTGATGCCTTGAGAGTGGTTTGTAGGTAGTGACTTCCCCATTTGTCCTGGGCCACACCAATTACTGCAAAGCAGTGAAACAGAGTATTTCATTTCTAATTCTCCTGTGAGGATCCTTTTGGGAATAGGGAAATTGGCAAAATAGTCTTTGAAGTGGAGAAGGTCACAATTTGTATTGTTTTATCATCTCATTGTCAAAGGTCATGACTCCCTATTCCTTGGGTTCTCCTTTTGCAGCTTTAAACAATGGCTCTTCATTTTTGGCACTCTGCAGAAGCTTTGTAAGCACCCACCTGCCTTTTTCATGCCCAGTGCAGGCGTCATCCCTGGTCTGAAACATACACTGGGCTCCTACAGGATGCTGAAAGGGGCGTTCACTAGTGTCAGGAGACTGGAGTTCTAATCTTGGTCTTTTGCCTGTCTTCTTTCTGACCTTGCGTTGTACACTGACCTATTTGTAGTCTAGAAATAATAGAATCGCAGTGCATCGTATTGGGAGAAAACTTTAAGCATTTTCATTGAAGGTGTTCATTTCGGCAGTATCAGGAAAACATGCTACCTTTTTATTAATGCTGATTCCCAGGATTAGTCTCAGACCTTATGAGTTATAGGAAGAGACAGTCATTATATGGCTTCTTAAAGCATCATCAACAGCCAAATACAGCAGATGGCAGTTCCAATATGCCACGGATAAATCAGGAATGTAGGGACTATTTCACGTCTCCCCGCTTGTACAGAGGGAATAGCATCATATCAACACTTTGAGAATGGAGAAGAGAGAGCTTAGAAACTCCCTTTCATCTAAATCTCAGATAATTATCCAGCTGCATTTGAACTTTGATTTGTTAGCCATGCACAGCTCTAATAGGTGCCTTTGGGGCTCCACTTGGCCAAGCAAGCCAATGGTGGCCTCTTTGCTGAGCTTCCATTGGTGTTGGCAGCAAGATTCCTGGGGATGGCAAGCCTCCCCAGGGGCAGAGCTGGTCTTTGAAATGCCATAGGTGGTGTCCTTGTGCATTGGGGCCCAAGTGAGGCAGGGATCTGAGTGGCGCCTACTCTGAAATGCCACTGCTGAGCCTGTGAATGATCCAAGAGTGGATCAGATTCCCAAGGCCCCAGCTGGCGGGTCTGTAGGAAAATCAGATTCCTGTGAGTCCTTAGAGGTCACAGGAGGGTGTGTGACTGCTCCTGGTCAGAGGCAGGGTGACTCAGGTCAGAGACAAGAAAGGAGTGAATAGGGCAAACAGGAATGAAATGTGCCCAGGAGAAATGGACTCCAGTTATGTTTGCAGTTTGGCAATCCTAGGTGATGTGTGTGTGTTTGTGAGGACTACACAGAGAGGTGGTCTTCAACTTCAGCAGTTCCAATCACCTACCAAAGGACAACACACACATAAGCACATTCACAAACTAACACACTCCTCCAGTAAATAACAGTGTCAGTTCATGAACCTCAGCAAAAACAGCAGTAGCGGCAACTAAACAGTGCATGTGTACATAAAAACACACAGACAAACTCATATTTACAGCCCACTTGCTGGCTGACCCCTCAAATTCTAACCAGTTATTAACCTTTTATAGACTCATGGCTATTGGGGCTAAGAGCTGTATAGTTCATTTATGTTTACATTTCCTCAAGTGCAGTACTTGGCACCCTGAAGCAAATGTTTGTAGGATAAATTAGCAGAGGTAGAAGAAATGATTTGGGTATATCTTTCTTCATATTGAAAGGTGGCTATGATAAAAGCCTCCAAAATCACACACGTGATGGGTTGTAGCAAGATAGCAATGTTCATCGTATTTTAAAACAGAGAACGTTAGGCAACCATGAGATTTGAGACCTCTTGGCTGAAAGCAAAGGAACTTAGTAAAATCCATGAAATGCATTAACTCCAAGACATATTCATAAGAAACAAAAACTCGTGAAGTCATCTGTGATACATAGCATAACATTGTGCTATTATTTGTTGCATACAACGCTGTCTCTTGCACAAAACAGGAGCTCACTGCATAGCTCACTTCTGGTGCCCTGGTGACTTGCAGTGTGTATCAGATCCGGAAAGAGATCACTCTGTACTGATTAAAGTGCACAGAAATGTAAATATTGACCAATAAACTATTTTAAGTGTATGTTTACTTCAACATTACATAGGTACCACTTCCAATTGACCTTGTAAATGAAATGCTTGGCAGTTTAAGGGGAATAGAATGCGTACAGAGATTTTCCAGTGTTTATTTTCACATTGAACATCAACTAGGCCCCAAGGCTAATGCTATTGACCTGTAACACGCATAGAGATATGGCAAGACAACCAGTCACTTGGTCAGTGAGCCGAAAAGGCCAGGAAGATCCTGTCCTCAATGGGACACTGCCATCTGGTGTATGCCCCAGGTTAGACGGCCAGTGAAGGGATGTAGCTCAGGGTCAGAAAAGTTGGGGAGGAAGAGCTAACCCTTAAATGTACGCATTCCAAAGATGCTCTCACCTACTGGGTTGGAATCTTGGAGCTAAACACTTAAATTATCCAGAGATGTGATGTAAAGGATGCTGAGCAAGAAGGAATAAACATATCCTCAGATGTCTGTAATACTGTCAACAATAAAAAGTTTATTTAAAAAATAGAAACAAAATAGATGCCTGTTGCCTAAAACAATAAATAAATAAAACAGGCGAACTCTCCCAAGTGTCTTTGAAAAATAAAAATTTTTAAAAATGTCCTGAGTATCTGCAATAAGTTGAGCATTTGTCCTTGGTTATCTCATTTTTTAAAAAATAATATATATTTTATTGATTTTCTACAGAGAGGAAGGGAGAGGGATAGAGAGTTAGAAACATTGATGAGAGAGAAACACCGATCAGCTGCCTCCTGCACACTCCCCACTGGGGATGTGCCCGCACCAAGGCACGTGACCTTGACTGGAATTGAACCAGGGACCCTTGAGTCCAGAGGCCGATGCTCTATCCACTGAGCGAAACCGGTTAGGGCGGTTATCTCCTTTAATCCTCAGTCATCCGACAAGGTAAATGGTAAAATGGTCGTAGCACAGGTAAGGAGGACCAGAGAAGTTAGTAAGTTGCCTGAGGTTACACATGTAGAACTATAATTAAACCACTGCTCCTATCCCCATGCTCTGCTGCCTCTATGATTTTTTCATTTCAGTAAATAGCCTCTTAAAGAAGAGAGATGCTTTCCCCTTTGTCCAAATGTGGTTTTAAATAGAGCTAAATAGTCCTCAGTGATCAATAACCTGCTGCTGTAGACAAGGACACCGGAGTTCCTGACATCTTATTACTTACCGGCGAGGTGGAGAGAATAGAAAAGAATGAGAATAATGCATAATCACACATTAAAGTGATGGAACACTTAAAAATTAGTGCAATGTCAAGGCCAAAAATATGATTACAAATAATACAAGTAAATGTTTGCCATTGATCTAGTAAGAAACGCAGTAGGAAAAAAATAGGGAATTTTACTGTCTTGATTAAAATTTTTGATATATTACATATTATGTATTTCCATTAATTTTATTTTTGCCTTGCAAATACATTTTTAAGCCTTATTGAGACATAATTGACCTTATATTTAGATATAAATGACATTATAATGTGTAAGTTTAAGGTGTACAACTTGTTGGTTTCATACATTTATGTATTGCATAATGATTAATCCCAGAGAATTAGTTAATACCTCCATCTGGACTCATAGGACTATTTCTTTTTTTGTGGTGGAAACATTTAATATCTACTCTCTTAGAAACTCTCAAGTATGCACTAAGTATTACTAACTATAATCACCCTGCTATATATCAGGCCCTTAGAACTCAATGATCTTAAAATTGGAAGTTTGTACTATTTGGCCAAAATCTCCCCATTTATCCCACTCCAGCCCCTGGAAAACTGACTGTTTCTATGAGTTGGGCTTCCTTAGATTTAATATATAAGTGATATTATAAGGCATTTTTCCAATATATTTTTTACTTATTCATCCATTTATAGACACATAGGTGATTTCTATGCCTTGGCTATTGAGAATAATGCTGCAGTGAACATGGGAGTGCAGATGTCTCTACAAGATTCTGATTTCAATTATTTTGGAAATATACCCAGGAATGGGATCATAGTTCAATTTTTAATTTTTTAAATATATTTTATTGATTTTTTACAGAGAAGAAGGGAGAGGGATAGAGAATTTGAAACATCAATGAGAGGGAAACATCGATCAGCTGCCTCCTGCATATCCCATACTGGGGATGTGCCTGTAACCAAGGTACATGCCCTTGACCAGAATTGAACCTGGGATCCTTCAGTCCGCAGGCCAGCGTTCTATCCACTGAGCCAAACTGGTTAGGGCCAATTTTTAATTTTTTGAGCAATCTTCATACTGTTTTCTATAGTGGCTGCACCATAATTTTGATTTTTAAATATGAGCTTAAAAGGTTATTTATCTTGATTACTAAGAGTGGCTTTTTTTTTTTTTTTTTTACCTCCTTAAACTTTGTACCTGGAGAGAAAGCCTAACTAGAGAGAGCCTAACTCGTCCTGGTCGCAAGGCATTTGTATTTTGGCTAGCTTACTATTACCATGATGTATCTTGTTTTTTCATGTGAAAAAAATTACATGATTATAACATTCTTATTAATGATAAGACATTGATAGAACATAATAAGATAATATTATAAACCCCTTATACCTCTGGGTTTTTTATGTATTTATACAAATAACAACTGTTTTCTCTATACTTATGCTTATTTGGAAAATTAGATACATTATTGGATGTTACATTTCAATGCAAAGCACAATACATATGTCTTAGGGCTGTTGATCATAAAGTAATAGGTACTTGCTCTTATGGGCACCTCAGGAAATGTGTGTGTGTGTATGTGTATGTGTGTGTACTTAGTGTTAATGCAGAATATGCTGTTGTATCCGATGTTCAAATTAAGCCAACAATATTACCAGGTAAATAATGTTTTTTTACCAACACATTGCAAATTTAGAATAGCCAACATGTCAGCCCATAGGTTTTTACACATAAATAGGTTGGGAGTGAAAAGTCACATTAAGTAGAACAAAGTCCTCTTTAATGGGAGATGTCTGAGGTACCTTTCATGCAACAATAAATCAAGGACATCCTTAAGCCACAAGCCATCTCAAATAAGTATCTTGCAGAAACTCAGACACAGATTTAAACTATTTTCAAACAATACAATATCCCTTGAGAAATTCCCTATTTATGGTTGGGGATTTGGGCCAAAGGGTACAAATCATAAAACCTAGGAGACACTGTCAAGGTGTTTTTTAATTAAGTGAAGGCTTGCTTCTGTTCAGCTCAAAGAATACTAATTTTATGTCAACTCATAGCAAGCGGAAATTAAGAAGGATGTGTCATGGTAAATGACTCGCTCCCAATCCTTCATGCCATGGCACAATCCAGATCTTACTTCTGAGAAGTTTTGTTTTAACTTCCATCCCACATCTCCTGGTAAGAATGCCATTTAATGTGCCATTAGCAAAGCAGAGCATTTAGAAAACATAATGAAAAAAAAATTCAGAAGAACTCAAAAAAGGCTGGAGGAAAGACCTTATTTTCATATTAATCTTGTGACTAAGCCAGAGTCTGGGAAAAGTTGTGCAAACTCCTTTGTAATTTATCTGGCAGAATAAGATTTCAGTCAGATAAGGTACTTACAATTGAGAAACTAGCTTCTCTCCAGCCCTAAAGCAGGCTAATTGGAAAGCTGTGGGCAGAATTCCTGCCAAAAAGCAGGGAATCTTCTCAAAAATTAATGATGTCCTCCTGTCAAACTTTTGGATGCTGTCATGAATCTGGTGGATTACAGTGATATGGCATTTTATCATGTCTTTGATCTTGCTGTTGGTGTACCCTGAAGAAGTAATGCTATCCTAGGTGGGCCTGAGAGGTACAATGTAGGAATACTTGAGTGTGTGTGGGGGGGGGCGGGGGGGTGGGGAGAAGTTTGGGCTGGTGTCTATGCATGTGGATGCATCCCATAAAGGTGACATGTATTATAAGACTAAAACAGATACTGATGAATGAGTTTAGGAATCATTATAGGCTCCATACTGAATTTAAAGTGTTCTAACCCCAGAGAAGGTGGCTGGCATTGATAGCCAGCATAGAAAAGAATGAGAAAAATGCATTGAGTGATTCCCTTGGAGATTGTAACACATCAAATAATAACGTAGGAAAAGCAAGAAGTCTTCCAAATATGTTGGGAAAATTTTGTAAGAGAAGGATAACATTGGCTGTGAGGTACAGCTGACTGATCACATAAGCAGCATATGGGATGCTGAAGTACTCCTAACTTATTTTTGAGCAGTTTAACAAAATTAATGCTGTTTTTCCAGATGCCTAATTTATACCACAGAAGTGTTCTCCACATCGGATCTCAACCAGAAGTTGATTTGGCACCTGGCAGGCATGCATCCTTGGCAACTGAAGACATCAGCAATGAGAGGAGAGCCTACAACCTTCCTCTGTACCCAGGAAGCGGTCAGAACCTTGGCACACAACTTTGGGAAGATTACCAACTTTTGGTTTTCAGCAGCCCATTTACATGTTTTATCTGAACTGCCTATCACTGCACAGGTAGGGTCTCTCCATTCAGCCATAGTGGTCAGGCAGACACTTGATGAATATTTGAGTTATGCCAAAGTCATTTTTGGCTTTTGCTTGTGGATACTTGTAAGAGAGACTGTCAACTCAATTTCTTGAATAATTGATTGTGAGGATGGTTTATATAGATAGAAACTTAATGAAGGCTTTGCAGAGTAAAAATTTCCATGTGGAATAATGGTATAAGAAAAGGCATAATAAATCCTCACATTTCTATAGCTCTTTATAGTTTAATATAATGGTTAAGGGCACATCCATTGGAGTTAGACTGAATTAGGTTCTTCAGTTATGTTAACTCCTATGAAAATCAATTGGTGAAATTCAGATTCCATAATTCCTTAAGGCTTTTGCCACTTATAAGCTTTGTGGCTTTGGGCAAATATTCTAACCTCTCCAATGATCTTGACACAATGGAGATAATTAATACATAGGTAATAGAGTTGGTTTGAAGATTTAAAAGTATATTTGTGGAATCTAATGAACAAAATGGATCTGGGAGAAGTGGGGAGAGGGAGGAAATGGAGACCTCTGTAATACTATCAACATTAAAAATTAAAATAAATAAATACTCAGAATTAATAAAATATGCTATAACAATATAATATGTATAAACATAATTTTATATTATGGTTCCTTGCAAGTAAGTAATCAATGACAGATAATAAATTTATTATGTATTATGTTTTATGAAGACCTTTACATAAATCCTTTAGAATTAGGGATGAAATTTTATGAGGATGGTCTAGGCAAACTGGTCAAGTTAGCCAGGCTATTTAAACTTTCTTCAGATTAAAACAAACAAACATGTAAATGAACTACGATGTCCACCAATAAGGGCCACCTTTATACTTTCAGCTATTGGAGCATGGACAATATATTAGTCATCTATCCCTGGAGTGGTTAAATCCCACTCTTTGCCATGTCACTATACTACAAGTGGAAATACACTGTCAGGTAAATTTAATTTGCATCCCAGTTTGACTGCTAACTCACTGTGCAATCTTGGAAAAATAATTTAACCTTTTAATCCTCATCTATAAAACAGGAAAAATAATAGTTTCTAACTCACAGGGTTTAGAAAATTCAATGAGACAATTCTTATAAAGGCCTCAGCTTCCAGCACTTTATAGGAATACAATAAATATTATCTGTGATTATTCTATCTACAAGAATAAAAGAGAAAACACAACAAAAATGTATTGAGTACCAACACTCTGTCAGATGCTTCCTGTGTATTATTTGTTTTATTCTCTCAACTTCTCTGAAAAATGGGTAGTGTGGTACTCCTCTTTATGAATGAGAAACCTGAGGTTCAAACAGGTTATGAAACAGTTAAACACATTAATTGTTCATACACTAGCGGTCCAGTGCATGAATTTATGCACCAGTGGGGTCCCTCAGCCTGGCCTGTGGCTCTCCAAAATTCCCTGATGGTTCCCAGATTGTGAGAGGGTGCAGGCCAGGATGAGGAACCCCACTGGTGCATGGTTGTCCAGCTGGGGAGGGACCACAGGAGGGCTCCAGGGCGTGTCCAGCCTGTCTTGCTCAGTCCCCATCCGCCAGACCCCAGCAGCAAGGTAACCTACTGATTGAAGTGTCTGCCCCCTGGTGGTCAGTGCATGTCATTGTGAGTGGTTGAGCAGCCTTAGCATATCATTAGCCCATTACACTTGATTAGTTGAACTGATGACTGGATGACCAGACACATAGCATATTAGGTTTTTATTATATAGGATTGTATCAAAGAAACATCTACTGAGAGCCTACTCTTTGCAAGACACTATTCTAAGTATTGGAACACCCCATTTCCTGGTTTTATAGAGCTTACTCTGTGGTGAGGGGAAAGAGAACTGAGTTCAGAGAGGTACTGGGGAGCTAGGGAGGGTTAAGCATATAGATTGTGAGAGCCTTATGGGCCAGTGTGAGGATTTGGGCTTTGTCTTTTAGGAGAATGTGCCTTCAGGACCTTTGTATTTGCTTTAATGTTCTGTACGTTTTTTATGCTACTTTATTTAAAAAAAAGATTCAGCTTATTGGTTAATTAACATGAAGATCCTAGCTCAGGGTCTACAGTCTAGAACTGTGGGGGTTATTAGAGGACTATATCAGACAGCTACTGTGAGAAAAACCCTGGTATGCATTTTTGGGCAGGTGACAGTGTGGCACTGGGTGCCCCTCCACTCTGACAGATGTCTCAAGACACACAGCAGTCTCCTCTGTCACTTAGGCTATTCCAGTGATGTGGGCAGTGACCAGCATCAACCAGAGAAAAGGGTGAGGTAGGACAGACTTGACTCTGACTGATATGGTCCCTTCCTCTAACTTAGATACTTCTATACTTTGTGCATTAAGATGCCTCATATGATGCCACTGCCATCACCAGATCCAAGATTAGCAATTAGTGTCCCTATGGACAGTCCACCTTCACAGTGAAAAATTAATAAATCATGTTCAATAGAGAAACAGGAAGTTATTGAATAAATGAGTGTGCATGCTTCTTACTATCAATCAAAATGTACTTGCTCTATATAATTTCCTTTAGTAGAAAAACTATTTAGATACAACAATTTATTCAACAGTGAACACAAAAACATATGCCAAAGACACAACTTTTTGTGTCTTGACTTTACAAAAGACACATACTGTCAGAGGCGTCTTAAAAAATGCTAAAACCTAAAGGGATGGCAATGCTCGGCGTGGAAATTATAGGCATCATGGAAGGCTGGGCAAAGAAATGGATTTTTCAGAACATAAATATACCTTGAAGTCAGTTTTGGAATTTGACCATTAAATTCCTCTTTAATAGATGCTTTCAAAAAATGTTCTCTTACTAAGACAAGAGCATTTTCTATATTCCCTGAGTTTCTAAAATGGGAATACCTTGAACATGAAATTGATTGCTTGTCATTTGCTTCATCCTAGTTGCCAATTCAGAGCACTGCAGAGTCATTTTATAAAAAATTAGTGAGAGGAACACTCAAACGAGCACACAAAAGTGGGGCTTCTGGGAATACATACATCCGATCACAAGCCTTCCCTCCTGAAAGGAAAGAGAAGACTACTTGGATAATCAACTGGTCATCTGTGTTGGTCTCCTAGCTTTATAAATGAAACAGTGACAGTTAAAGTACCTAAGACATATGAACATATGCGTGCATTTAACACACACACACACACACACACACACGCACACACACACACACCCCTTACTGGAGACTCTATCTGTGACCATGGAAATAACTGATTTTTCAATGTGAGTAAGTGACCTTCACTGTACCCGCCAGGTATCTTGCTTTCTCAAGCATCTGAGCATTCCTTCTCTGCTGTAAACACTTAGCATTAATCCAAAGCCTCTCATTAGGCACGGTGAGTATTCTTTTTGACATAGTAAAAAGAAAGCTAGTATAATTTGTGCATGCCAATGGGTAGACTTCCTTGCCGAAGGGGTTTTCCCTGCTGCATATGGAAGGTGCTGAACTTGTGTCCCGTTGCCAAGATATGATGATCATGCACTGTATATCCATGCATAAACAATTTTATGGAGAGTGACACTCCCTATGGATCTCTGGAGAAATGAACCAGACTCCTCTATTTTTTAGACTTGAAGTGTTTATGAATTGAAAAACATGTAACATCCTTCTCAACATAAGCACTGAGTCCCACATCTCCTGTGACTGCAGACAAGAAGCGTAATCCATGAAATTTTTTTTTGAAAGGATATACTGAGCAATAGCCATTAGCATAACAGAGTGAATGTTATTTCCATAACTCTTTTTATACTCTTTTTCTCTGCACATATATGTAGTTTTATATATGAAGTAATCTATCTATCTATCTATCTATCTATCTATCTATCTATCATCATCTATATACTTATCTAAAATTTTTGCACAACGTAAAACTTCCCTTCCCAGGAACCTCAGAATTATTGCCAAAGACCTGGGAATTTGTATCTAGAATAGTTTCTTAATTCATTGAATCTTAGTCTTTTTATCAAAACAAGAAGGGAATAACTACTTTTACCCTCTCAACCAAAACAGGTTATGGGATAGAACCAATAATGAGAAAGTACTGGGGAACATAAAGCACATTTCAGATCCTAGAAAGGGGTTGGGGGAATTAGAATGTAAGAATGTAAATGTCTATGGCATATTTGCATGAATTTCAATTTAGTAGTACCTTTAAAGAGAAATGTGTTCATCTTCAGCCATAATTCTTAAAATTACTCTACATTCTGCAGTTTGATAATTGGTGCATTATACATGAAGTAAGACTAGTTTCACAGCTGGACTTTATAGCATGGCACTACTTAGAATATTTTTGTGGATAATATAGTCTTCTTATAGGTTTCTCTCCATAAATTTTGAAACTAAAATATTAGAAAAGTATGATATTGCCATGCCTAACAAATCAAAATTGTTTTAGGGTATATTTGAATTAATGCCAAATTTCCCATAGGCCCTTTCACATTTATAATGAGACAGTCACATATTAAAACTCCCATTCACATTTGGGGTAACTCATGGAGTCCAGAAGTAAGATCTTGGGGACTAATGCAAGCAATAACAACAACAGCAAATAATCTAGTTCCTCATTTAGAAGAAGGTGCTGAAACATTTGGAAATGTCAGAATTATTTATGTAAATCAATTCAAAATGGCAGCTTGAAGTTTACAACTCAGTGATAGTTGTGAGGTCACCTCTAGGATAATAATTTGCTACGTTTCATGGAGGAAGAGCTTCCCTAATATAATTCTCTTAAAGACCTCTTTGTAGGTGATATCATTCCCATTTTTCAATAAGAATATTAATTTTCATTTATATCCATTCTTGTGCCAGAAATAATTTAAGGAAGACAAATGCATGTAAATATCCATGTTCCCATCATTTTACCAATATAAGAGCTCTTGCTAGTAAATGACTCTTCCTCCAGTTTCATACTCTTGTTTGATAGAGTAGAAAACTGTTTCTTAAGCAGCCAGATGGTAAATTGTTTTAGGTTTGCAGCTATACCAACTCGGTTGCAACTAAGCAGTTCTACCACTGTAGGATGAAAGCAGCTGTCAACAAGACAAACAAATGGGCATAACGGTGTACCAATAAAACTTTATTTGCAAAAACAACCAGATTTGGACTATAGTTTACCAACCTCTGATCTAAGGTATCTTGCAAATGTCATGAATCCTTTCCTTCCAAATTCTATTCAAAGCTCACTTCCATCAATGACTTCTAAGCAGCTTTAACCAATAATCAGCCCAACATGCTAGGAAATTCCACCTTCCCAGGCCTTTTATACACATGTGTGTGTGTGTGAGAGAGTCTGTGCATGTGATTTATTGTCTGTTTTAGCAAATATTTTAGAATTTATCTTTCCCTTTTTAGGTTGTGTCCTCTTTAAAAACAAAGGGCCTATTCTTTCATTGTAAATGGGCTTGCTCATATAATGAATGCATTACACTGATAAGTGTTCAACAAATGTGGTTGAATACTAAAAGGGAATAAAGGAATTCAAATTTATTGTGTATTTAAATACAATTTAAGAACTCGAAACTTGTGTGGGAAGAATAACAGGAATTCTTCTTTTGGAATCTGAAAATAGAATGCATGTGCGGTCATTGACATTTCTTAAAACACCTAGATTTGGGCAGGAGATTCACAAAAGTGATGCTATTTTGGAGGGAACTTTCTCTGCCCAATAATAATACTCACTGTGTCATTGTATCACCAGCTCCAAGGCACACCATTCACACTGCATTCTATGTAAAACCCTGATGAATAGATAACTGCTGGTCAATTTGCTGTTCTGTTCTGGGCTGTTACTCAGGTTAGGAACATTTTTGGCCTTCATTAAATGCCAATATAGTACACCAAGCTGAATCCTATAAATAAAAAATGTACTTGGGCCAGTTTAGCTACAGTTCTGAGTGTCTGTCAATTTGATTCAACTTCTATTTCAATAGTTTTATTGTCATGACAAGGTAAACATAAGCTCAAGAGTTGCCAAAGTCAATAAATCAGCACTTGGGTCTGGAGATAGCTTCTGCACTGATTTGCTCACTGTTTTGAAGGAGAGATAGACCAACTGGCACATGTTTAGAAAGGTTCCTTTGGCCTTGTATAAAAACAATCCATCAGAACTAATGCTCTCCTCCGGCCAACATAGAGAAAGGCCCTTATTTGTTTGGCTTGCTTTCATGGGCCAATCAGCTAAATATTGTGTTGCCAATGCCAACCGTATGTGATGGAACCATGAAGAACAGTTTTTAATGCACATGACACTTTAAAGTGATGAGTATTCCTGTGGTTGTTATTAGTCATACTACAGGCCAGAAGTCAGCAACATTTTTATTAAAGGGTCAGATAGAAAATATTTCAGGCTTGCAAAACCTAACGGTTTCTATCACAACAGCTAACTTTGCCATTGTAGTAGAAAAGTACCCATAGGTAAGACTTAAAAGAATGCACAGAGAATTGTTCCAATAAAAATGTGTTTACAAAACAAGCAGCTGGTTCACAAGCTATAGTTTTCCAACCCCTGGTTTAGACTTTCCATCATACATTGGTCAAAGCACTGTACAAATTTATCACTTTTTACTTCCTGAGCCATAATTTGAACTCCTAGCGGGATCTTTGCATTCACTTTGTACCACAGACCACAGGTGCAATTACTTTGTTATTGTCTGGATTATTTTCATTTGTAAGCCTAGTATCTACAGCAGGCTCTGGCAAAGAGTAGGCACACCACAAGTATTTATGAAAAAACGAGTTAACTGGTATATGTACTAGTATATAACCTAGAATGTAGGCACATCTCTCAAGAATAACGGGTGCCCTACGATGCTTGAAATACACAATGGTTCTCTTTTCACATATTCAGATCCAGGAACATTTTTAAGGCCCTTTGTTTTATATCTCAAAGGTCTAGCCATAAGTTATAGGAAAAAGGTGGATAATAGCAGCTAATATAAAAATAATATTGAAGGACATCTAGCTCAAAAATAGGAGTATGTAAAATAGTTGCAATAGTACCACCGTTGGGAAAGTGTGCAAGGGGCAGAAAGAAAGCATTCTACCATATTTCACAGTGACCCCAGAAGCAGCTGTGTGACATCTTTTTCTCTCTAATTCCACTCTTATTATTATCTTCAGATAATGTCTTCTACTGAGCACAAACTGTTCTAAGCAACTTTGTAGACTTTGAAGAGAGTAGAGAAGAAACTATAGCTTCTGTTGAGTAGGGCAAGGAGTTAAGCAATGTAATGATTAAAATAGAAGTGCATGATCATGTGAGAGTATGAAAGAGTGAAGAAGTAAAGGAGAAAGTAAGCATTTAGATTTTCTTAATTTATGTAAGGGAGAATCCTGTCCACACCACTTAAATTTTCTCATGGTTCAGTAGTGTATTTTTTCAGCCTTTACTCTTTTATACCAAGACTCAATTCGAATCTTATTTGCAGGCTAAACTGTTAAAACATTTTTTTTTTCTGGGCTTATCTTCAAAACATATCCAGAATCTAACCTTTTCTTACCACTTCCAAATTTTTAGCTTTGTTCATGCCTACATCCTTTCTCTCACTGGTCTCTCTGTTTCTGCTCTGCCCTCTTCCAAAGTCTCCAGTCATTTAAAAAATAAGTTTGGTCATGTCACTCTTTTTTCAAAATAGCTAGGATGTTCTTATTTCACTCATAATCATAGTCTTTCTAATGCCCTACCCGGCTCCTTATGACACGTTCTTCCTCCTCCCATTACCTCCTCTTCCACTCTTCCTCAGTCACATTGGCATCTTATTTTACAAGGCTTAAAAATAATTATTACCCACATTTAAAGAGAAAATTTAACATGAGTAACCAGCATTATCCAACTATTAAATATCATAAACTAGATTCAATTATAAATGAGTTTAATGGTAATACTTTGTTCTCACATTCAATCACAAGATGTATACTTATGACATATTTGCTAGTTGAAACCACTTATAATTAAAGTATTTGAATCATTCCTTACCTCTATGGAAGGATACACATCAATAAATGAGCAGGTAGACAACATTGCCTTTTTCAGTATTTCAATATCCAGAAACCATGAGAAGCTTCGCACATGGCTGGGATCTTATGACCCTACAACTCCAAACAGAAGGTCTGGCACATAGACAGTGCTCATTTATGGTGCTCTATCAGTAGTCCTTGGTGATAATGAGGACCCTGGGTCTTTCCATCATCCTAAAGTCCCACCCAATAGTATGATAAGCACAGGATCATTTTGGTGCAAAGTTGGTGTAAAGAACTGAATTGTATCCCCTCAAATTCATATATTGAAATTCTAACCCCCAGGACCTCAGAATGTGAGCATATTTAGAGACAGGGCCCTATAAAAGGTTATCAAGTTAAACTGAGGTCATTAGATTGGCCCTATTTCAAAATGAATTGTGTCTTTTTAAAGAGAGATCAGGACACAGACATGCACAGAAGGAAGACTATATAAAGACATAGGGAGAAGGGGAGCCATGTACAAGTTAATGAGAAAGGTCTCAGAAGAAACCAATCCTGCAGAAACCTTGAACTCAGACTTCTAGTTTCCAGAACTGTGAGAAAATGAATTTCTGTTGTTTAAGCCATCCAGGCTGTGGAACTTTATCATGCAGTCCCAGCAAGTGAACACAGTTGAACTCAAAATATGCATTATAATTCATAATGAAATTGCTTACGTACATGCCAAATTACTTACAGCGGCACTCACAGGATCTGAAGGGGTTGGGATATAATCAAATGGTATCAAAGGGTACCATAAATATTAAATTGGCTCTAAATACAATCTTGTTACTAACATGTAATGATGTATCCCTATCTTCACTTACACATGTAATTTTTACAAATCTCAGTCTACAATTTTAGTTGTGAGAGAAATGTAAGTTTATTCTTAAGTTGAAATGAATCTGTCCACCCCAATTGGTTGTGGTGAAATAAATTTAATTTCAGTACAACTGGGGCTCCTTTATACTTACCCTAAAATTGTACCAAGGTCTTAGGGACCAGTATTTAATAATGGGAGGGCTTACACAATATTACATATCAGAGAAGATCATTTCTCAACTTGTTGCTTTTTATGTGTCCTGAATACTGTTGCGATGTTGAACCTCCTTCCCTCTTGGTCTTAGGGTCTTCTGGGACAGGACTATCTTTCAGGTAATTTTGGATTATCTGACATTCAGGAAACCCTCCAATATTGCTGGATCATAGGCTTCTTGAGACCCTTCACTTCCTCTCCTATTTTTGGGTTACTAGATTGCTTCAACTACTGGTTTTCCCATTGCTACAATATGAGTCCACTGGTTGAAACTGCCAGTTCATACACACTATCTATTTTCTTCTTATCTTAGTTAAAAAGCAAATAAACTTCTACTTTGGTTAAGAGTAGCAATATGCCTAATAAAACCCTATACTTTTGCATCCTGGCAATCAAATGTGGCAATGTGACTAAATTCTGACTAATTGAGGTATAAGTGGAAGTTGTTGAGTGGTACCTTGAAAGAAGAAATGTTCCTTTGGTCTTTTTTCTTTAAATCTTTATTGTTGAAAGTATTACACATATTTTTTTTTTCCCCCATTGACTCCCTTCACTCGGCTCCTGCCCGCTCCCAGGCCTTCACTATTATCAGTGTCCATTGGGTTATGCATATATATGCTTTGATTAATCTCTTTCCTTTGATATTTGATGCTTTTAAATATGAATATGATGGTTCATGGAGCCATTTTAGAAAATAAAAACATAGTAATGATGGTGATAAAGAAACCTGTTACCTGATAATCATGGAATTACTGTAAATGGACTTCTCCAGCAACAAGAACAAAAACAAATCTCATTTATTTAAGCTTCCATTATTTGGGGTTATTTGTTATATACAAAAGAAGCAAATCCTAATTGATCCCTATTATCTCAGAATGAACCTTTAGGCTAATCACAAGGTGATTTCTACTCTTGGATTGTGTCCTATCTTGGGTTTAATTGGGAATGGAACAGAAATTCACCCTTCTCTCTGATTCCCTCTAAACATATCTTGATTTTTCTTATCTGTTCTCCCCAAAGCTCAGGCCCTGAAAGATTGAGTAGTTATTCAGCCTCTTCTCAAGGGACTACTGGGATCTAATTCCTCATCCCTTCCTCTCTAATTGACCCTCTCTGCCTAAAACCAATGTTATTTTTGATTCAGTAGGGCGCAATGCTTACAAGTGCAGGATCTGGAGCCACACTGCCTAAGGTTGAATGCTGGATCTGCCATACTTTTTGTGTTAACTGGAAAACTTTTTATTCAGCCTCTCTTTGCCTCAGTTTTCCCATATATAGAAAAAATGAGTACATAATTCATATAAACACTGTAATACAACACTTATCAAACACTGAGGAAAGTATCTGTCATATAGCAAGTGTTCAAAATATTTTAGTCATCATCATCATCATCATTTTTAATGTTGTAAACCTTATTTATATATCATCATGTATGTCACCAAATTTATTGTCCTTATTATAGACATTCCCAATTCTTTGAGGAATTAAACTTGAAATAGATAAAGAAACAACTCCTTATTCTGTGTTGAATACTGTATGTGGGAAAAGTGAACATAGAATGGCCTCGCTGACTAATTCTAAGAAAGACCACTATATATAAGCAAATATGGGAGAGAAAACTTTGGCTAATATTTTAAAATGGTGTCCACTTCATGCTAACATATTCTTTTAAAATATCTATGCAAAAAGCCATAACATGAGCATAATGATGCGGTACTATGAAAAAGACTAGGACTTGGTAAGGTGATCAACTGTCCCAGTTTGCCCAGAATTGACAGAATGCAAGACTTTCAGTCTTGCATTTAGAATGGAAAGTCCTTGGAAACTGATCATGCTAGAATTACGGCATGTAGATGTGGGATTAAAGCCTGGTATCTTAATTTTCTAATAGAATATATACAGTTCTACTCTTCATGCCATTCTATACCTAAGCAAATATGTTTCACTCATTTGGTCCTCATTTATTCATGTGGAAAATGGGAATAATAGTATAAGGTACCTTTTTCAAAGCATTTGGTATAGAGAAACAGTAATTATTAATAATGAATATAATTTCCTTCCACTTTTTTTTTGATAGTTGAAGACTACATTTCTCTAGCAATAAACTCAAGAAATTCAGGAATGAACTCACCATCAGGCATCTTCAGTCATGTATGACCTGAATAAAACTTTTAACAAAAACAAATGGCATACTGCACCTTCAACAGTGATATGCAGAAACCTTCCATAAAATACCCTATTTTAAAACCAATGAAAAGAAACTCCATCACTCTAGTTGAATGAACATAGTCATCAGCAACTGAAAATGGAAATTAGTTAGCAGAGGGTCCCTGGAAACCTGTGGAGAAATGACTTAATAATCATGGTGTCTGAGACAGAGGTTTCTTTTTTTACCACAGCAAATAAAAAGAAATGTGAAAAATATACTTCCCTGGGCTTTTAGAAATAGCTTATTTAAAACTAACTTATTTATAATAGATACTTACAATTGAAAAGTGACTAGGGAAAAATAATCTGAATTCAGAAGAAGACATTGAACCACAGTTTATAGGCACCAGTACATCTGTTTTAATAAGCATAACACTCGGTTAACATTGTGGTCATGAGGTGAAGTTTCCCACTTAATCAACTATTCTGCCTAGTGAGAAAATATTTTGCCTTCCTTCCAGATGCCCTAAGAAAGAGGGTTTGCTGCATCATTCTTTCTCAATCTTTTATCTACTCTGGAAGACCAAACTGGAGGAGAATTCACCTTGGAGTGTACATGGTAGTCCCTCTCCTCACTCTGAGATCCTGAATGCCCAGCACACACACAGAAATGAGATATTTCTCTGCAAAGAGGACTATGCAACTAACATGGAATGCATTTGAATAGAAACATGTGAAGTCTTAGTAAAATACAAAGGATCTCTCTCTGGTTAGTAAGATGAAATTCTAAGCATGTTGGTTGTGTTTAAAACGTTAAAGAAAAAAATGAATCTGCTAGAAAAAGAATTAGTCAATCTTGGAAGCAACAGCAACAAAAAGAGGACTCAGAAATTCAATCCTGGGAGATGCCCCTGAAAGCACTTTCAAAGTCAGAGCACTTGACTTGGCCAATGTGAATAGTCCTGTTGTCAAAACCTGAAGAAATAAGTGTTAGATTCCAGCAGAAATACTCTCATCATGTTTAAGAGCATCATGTTGACTTCATCTGACACTTGCCACTTCTTTTGAAAACATTTTAGGCCACAGTATTAGTCTTCTCGGGCTGCCATACAAAACATCACAGACTGGTTGCCTTAAAACAAGAGAAATTTAGAATCTCAGAGATCTGGAGGCTGAAAAGTCCAAGATGAAAATGTCAGCATGGTTGGGTTTGGTGATACTGCTCTTCCTGGCTTTAGATGGTCACCTCATTGCTCTGTCTTCTCATGGCCTTTCCTTTGTGGGCATACACTCCTGGGGCCTCCTTTTTTTTTATAAGGACACTTCATTTAACTAGCTCCTTAAAGGCCTAACCTCCAAATACAGTCATATTAGCTCTTCAACATATAAGCAGGTGTGTGTGTGTGTGTGTGTGTGGACAATTCAGTTCATAACACCTGTGGTGTCTGAGTTGGTCAAAATACCCATTATAGTCAATTCATTTCTATGATACCAAATAATTGAAATGAATTATAAAAATTTTATATGAGATATTGAGTTAATAATTTCAATGTACTGTTCATGGACTATGTTCATTAGAAAAAAACCTGGGAAGTTTATCAAAAATTCAAATTCCTGGTCCTCACCTGATATCTGAGGGATGAAAATCATTATTTTAATTACTTTCTCAGGTATTTTTAAATATACTTTAAAATATGTAAAACCAGATATAGGGGATTTAGATTAATTCAGACTTGAGTTTCAATATATTAGTTAAAGAAACTTTTCCTAGGGCCCAAAATGGAAAAAATGAGCCATACAATATGTCTTTATTTTAAGGAGACTTCCAGAATTCACCCCTATAAAACAAACTCTCTGTCATGGTGTTCTGTTCCTTAAAATTTTACAATCTGGCCTCCTTATCTCTGAGTTCTAGAAAACTCAAAAACAAAACAAAACACACACACACACACACACACACACACACATACACACACACACTTTTCATTTCTCAAAAGGAGGAGTTGTCTTAACCCTAAACACAAAACCTGATTATTTACCCTCTCAATCTCAGATATCCTGACAGACTTCCAACAGTCCTATGCTGTTACATTATAGGAATAGAAGAAATTAAAAGTGAATCTCATCATAGACCTTTGTGACCATTATATGGTATCAGGAAAAAAATGTTCACCCTTTTTCTCTGCTGTACTCAATGACCCTGTATCTCCTGGTGAGTTTAAGTATCTAGGTAACAATCCATCCTTGCCCTAGGCAATCTTACCCCTGGCATTTGTAAAGTATAAACAGCGACCCACATACCACATGTCTAAGAGTTTAAAAGTTATAAATTAAAGCCATAAGCCATTAAATATATTGAATGAAGTGGCGTGAGAATAAATGTTTAACACTGGATCTCTAAAAGGGCAGTGGTGAAATGCAGATTTGTAATATTGGTTGATTTCTATGGTACCAGCTTTAAAAAGCCAAGGTAATGCCACTGAACATGGGGATGGGAAGAAATGATAACAACCAGCTCTCCCAGGACTCTATGAGGTGGCTGTGGGATGCCACTGACTTCTTTCCTTAATGGATATAACTTTATAATGACCTCTAAGGTTAGGTTCAGATTTACAAGTATTGGATTCCTGAGAATTATAAATCAGAACTAGGCCCTTTCTACCACTTGCCTCAGTTCCAGACACAATCTCTCTTTCTCTTCCTACCCAGATCCATTGCTATACAGCTAGGGGGCCTTACACCTGTACATGCTGACAACCAGTACACACCTCTAAGCTTTATTCACACTGACTCTATCCAGCTCACAACCTTGCAAACAGCTGCCCCTGTAGACACTTCGTAGGAAAAGAATTGCACCAATTCCCTTAGTCCAGAGAATACTAACCATAGTTTTAATGATCCAAGATGTAGGCTCACCAAGGAGAAATGATTCACATTTTTTAAGACTTTTTTGTTTTATGTTTTAAATTCAACATTGTCAATACTAAAAACTCCATCATGATCATGGTTATTTCTTTTTTTAATATTTATGTTTCTGTCTTTCCCATTAGATGGGCTCCAGGTTCTTTGAGGAAACATTTTCTGCCATATTCATTTTGAATCATCAGCATCTTGCTCTGTCTGGTACATTATAGGACTCAGTAACTATTTATCTAATTAATGGGTAAGTGAGTAACTGAACACGATGAATAAAGAAGGAAAGAAAGAAGGAAGCAGTGAAGAGAAAAGGTGGTACGAAGATGGAGGGAAGGTGTAGAAAGAATATATTCATGAATAAATGAAAGGCATCTCAGAAAATGATTTTAGTATAGGGGATATTTACTACAAGCACTTTTGTACTGTACCAGGGACATATAATCTTGTCATTTAAACAATAAAAATTTGCCTTTTGTCTATTTCTGTATGCTATTGAGTATAGAGGCTTGTAAGCAGAATGCTTTTAGTGTGATTTGACAATGTTAGAGAAGCAAAATTAGTTATAGTATAAGCTACTAGAAAAAAAGTCCAAATGTGCACACAAGTTACATCCCTGGGGCCCCTGTTTTGTGAAAAATCCAGTGATGAAAAAATAAGGTGTCACATCAAAGAAATAGAAATTTAGTGCTCATTTCCTAGTATTAAATATCATTAACGGGTCTTGACAGAGGGTTTTTAAAACCTGCTTTTGAGGGCATTGTTGTAAGTTGAAATATTATTAATGATAGCAGATTCCTGGCAGTTAGAAAAATTTAAATTGATGGAAAATGGACACCTGGCTATCCCAAAGTCTACACAAATAGTGCAAAGTCATAGTTATGAAGGCACTAATATGGGTGCTGAATACTTTTTATTCTATGGAAATATATTTATTGTTGACATTTTTAAATGATAAAATGTGACAGGTACTCATAAAAAAGAGTCAATAACAAGCTTTGTATATTTCCTTCCACATATTTGTATGTATATACTGTATGTTTGTAATATTCCATTTTCTTTTTAACAATACATATACTGATATACTTTCATGTCAATAAATATAAACTCACACCATCAGTAATAAGAACTGTATAATATTTTATCCAGGACTTATCTAAGTAGTGTTATCTTGATGGACACATAAAATTTCCGCATTTTGTTTCTCTTTTTTTTTTAACCTTGAAAGTGATGAATAGTTTTTTCTCATACATATATCTCTCTGGACAAGCCCAATAAAGATAAATTTCTAAAACTTGAACCCTTATTTATCACATGTCAAATTTGACATTTAAGGTTTTCAGAATTGTTTTAGATAATGCGAAGTCACCTGGAATTTCTGTATTCTACCTCTCCCCTTAGAATATACCCTGGATATTGTTCCTTATCAGAGGTTCTGCCAGTTTCACCCTACCATCTCTTTCCTGGACCCTGGTAATTGATGTCTTCTACATCTGCCCCCACACTGTACATTACTGATAGTGAAGCCAGAGTAATACTTTTAAATGATGAGTCAAATTATGTAATTTCTCTGTGTAAACTTCTCCAGTGGCTTCTCCTCTCTTTAAGAGTGTCCTTACTCTAAATAACAAAGCCCTGACCCACCAGCCTGGCTTTTACCCTTTTCTTCCCCTTCTCTCAGCAGACTTGAAGGTAGCTAAGGACATATTAATTATTATACATTTGACCATGAAACAATCTTTATGATTAAATATAGCTTTTAAAAAGTTTCTTTAAGTTATAGGACATTCAGGGACATACATAAGAACCTGTGCCCCAAACTTTGCCACATTTAATGACATCATGGTCATTTTATGGAGTTTCCACGCAGGCTTTGTGCAAAGTTTGAATTTAAGCTACTGCCTATCGGAGCTATTTCATTAGATTCCAATAAAACTGGGTAGCTTTTTATGCTCCAGTGATATTCTTAGCTTGGAGAAAGATGTGGGTGGCATCCCTCAGAAATTTCAAAAATCTGTTAAGAAGATTAAGAAAAATTTAAAGAAGATTTTTCACATCTATATTTCTTTTTTTTCTAAAAGATTGTATGCTCTTTCAAGGCTAGAACCACGTCATATATTTCTGGTAACAGGGGGAAAAATTGAATTAAGTACATCGCCATCCTTTATTCCTTGTCGTTCATTTTCTAATGATCAGCCAGGCATGTTGTTTTCCATATTGTGTGCTATTATTAATCATTACTCTATCAGACCATCAATAAAACAGTCTGAGAACTGCTCTGCAGATGGATCTAGAGAGTTCGGTCACTAATGTATGACTAACCTCTTTCCTTCAGCTCCCCACCACCCCCATGAATGATCTAAATGCCCTCAAAATTTCCAGCGCAGTGTGGTGTCTCAATAGACAGCTTCTGTTTGGTTTATCAGAGTCCCTAAGCTTGGGCACGGCTCCAGCCCTGGGAGTAACTCATCCTGGTATCTATTAAGCTATGAGATGTGAGTCCTTGTCTCACTTTCCCGCTTGAAGGCATCCATTTATGCTTATTTCCATCCTTCAATTGATAGATTGATCTAGAAACTCAAATACGTCATTTGTTTTTCCATCCATTCCCTCCCTAGCCGTTGTGGATTCACTTCTGGTGCCAGATTGAGTCCAGGGTGATTTTAAAGTCTAATAAAGCAAGGAAAATCTTTCCTCCCGGTTGGATTTTTTTTTAACATTTGTTAATATGCAGCAATCGCGGGAGAGATGGAGTCTGTGGCTCATTTTCAAGGGAAGAATCCAATTTGGATTTTATGGATGTGGCTGTCACTGGTCGGACATTGCTTTATTCCTTCACCAAGGAGGCCGCAGCAGGCTTTACTGCTGTTCCTGCTAATGGAGAGCTCGCTGGCGGTTTGGGTTGAGAGCATTTCCGTTTTTATGTATGGAGGTAATTAGCCCTGCTGACCATATCTCAGGAAGTGTCTGGATTGGAGGATTAGGATAAACATCTTCACTCAGGCTTTCTAGTGTGATCAATGTAGGGCGTTAGCATCTCATTTGATGTGTTTTTATCAAGGCCATGGGGTTCCTAGGTCCCGCTTTGAAGAGGCTCTCTTTAATTTCTTGAATCACCAGGGCTGGGCTTAAATGACTGCGACAAAGTTAGAGATGCTTTTACAAGCAATGCAATGTCTCAGCTCCCACATAACCCTAGCCTCTTCCTTTGCTAAGCACACACAAGTGGGTTTGAGCTCTGACTTGCCTTTGCTCCCCCAGAACTACAATTCTTAGAGACTCTTAGAAACACCATTTACCAAATGGAACTTGGATGCAGACCTTAGAATTGACTGGGCTCTCAGTTCCTTGAGGGCAGACGCCATGTCCTTTACCCCACATATTCTTTCTCTCAGCAATATATCTATGGATCACCAGCTAGTGATTAGATAGTGACCTAGGTGAGGGGGATAAGTAGATCAAGGCCATGCCTTTATGGAGGTTCCATTTTAGTCAAGCAAATCAGCAATACACAACTTAGGTGCCGGAAGCCGGTCCATCCTTGCTGCTTGACACAGTCGCTGCAGGAAAGAAACATCTGCACAGCATATGTTTCAAGGAACCTGGCGTATATAGCATACTGTTCTTAATATGTTTGCTCCCCTTAGCGCTGTGTGTTTTAACCAAGGTCACCTCTCCAAGAAAGGTTGTTTCCCCAGGTAGGGATTTTTCCCTGAAGTCAGGGAGGGGATGAAACTAAGT
>NW_006296221.1:3300430-3317219 GCF_000327345.1 Myotis davidii
CATTATGTAATTTAACAAGATATAACCCCAGGCTAAAGTATGGCCCACATTTTCAGTTAATTTTGATTTTTTTCTATGGTTTTAGGACCATAGACTCTGTTTTGAAGACTCACAGGAAATATCCTCTGGTTATGTCCAACCATTTCCCAGCCAAAGATCAAACAGACAGGAAATGACTTGATTGCACACTTGTTCCAGATTCCAGAGTCCCTGCGTATTTCTCTCCACTGCCTTGCATCGATATCTATGTCATCAAAATAGTCCTGAGGGTGATAAGACATGAGAAGAACATTCTATTCCCTGTTTCATCCTACTCTGCACTGCCCTTCAGTCCCTTCCAACTACACTGAGATTGTATTTCTGTTATAATCCCTAATGAGAAAATTGTTCTCACTAGAAACTGGCCTCTAGGAACCTGCGCATACAGTCTAACACAGTCTTGTATCCCAGGTGCCTTTATGGTACCTGACCTGTTACTACTGCATAATTGTTTGTAGAATTTATTGAGTTGCTAGCATTTTCTTCCAAATTCCCTCTAGATGGCATATGTGTGGGTCACAATAAATGCTTAAACTCCAGATTCCATAAGAACCTGAAAGCCAAGTTGCTCATATTTTTAAGGGCACCTGTACATTGTACTAACACAGTGGTTCTCAACCTTCGGGCCCTTTAAATACAGTTCCTCATGTTGTGACTCAACCATAAAATTATTTTCATTGTAACATTTCAATAATGTTCTTGTTTTTAGGTCTTTTCTTGTTTAGAAAGTCTGGCAATTAAATACTTTAGAAAGCAGCCCAATGTCTGGTAAATCTTTGTTTTCTTGACCTGTACAGAAATCAACCTCCCAACAAAAGGGAAGTTCTTTAACTGCAGGCCAGAGTTTGGAATTTTAATGTATATGGCAATTGTAGGATCCCTTTATAAGGAGATTGGGGAGGAGAGTAAGGTCACATGACAAGATTTATACTCTGTTTCACCCTTCTTTTTGGCATTTAGAAGAGTTGAATGGAAGGTAAAGTATAGGGCTCAGGCTGCTGGGGTGGGGGGTGGGGGAGAGGTAATTTTAACCATTTTCCCAAGTCTTTAAATATCCTGTATAGCTTTCAGGCACAAAGCAATCTTCCTATAGAGATACAAACTCAGGATGTGGTTACAAGGTGAAGTCTACTCCTTTATGTTAAAGTGCCTTAATGATCAAGAAAAAAAATAGATTTGCATAAGCACTACTTATAGCTAGCACTTAGCACAACAGTTACTCAAGACAAACCTCAGCACAAGGGGATGTAACCAATATGATGAGTCATCCTATGTGGTTTAAAGCCACTGCAAGTGAATGTCTTTTAATTCAGCTTTCATGAGCTCAGAACACCTTTTATAAGACTTTCAGAGTAACCATGGCATTGAAAAAATACACTTAACTAAGCTATTTGACTGAATCATACGATTGAAGGACAATCTGATTTAAAAATAATTCAGGTAAGTGGTTTATGAATGCCAAAGCTTCCAATGAAATCAGCTTGGGTCCTTTATTTTTCTCTCCAGGTCTCATGTCATAAGATACACACACACACACACACACACACTGACATCATCCTAAGATATGAGTAATATAGTTGGGAGAGGAATATAATTGGCAGCAATATCTTCCCATGTAAGCCCATTAGTAATGCTTATGTAATCTTTTGGCATCAGTCACTTTCTGGAGTCAGAAGTATGGTTTCCTGTTTCAGTTTCAAAACTCTAGTCTAGATAAAACATTTGATCTTTGAAGAAAGGTGCAATGTAAGATGTTTATTACTATACTGATGATGCCTTTGATGCTTTTCTTAAAATGATTTAAAGACACCCTGAATTATTTAAACCATGCGTGAGAAAATCTGGCCTAATGGTCATTACTATGCCGCGGCAGTCACTAGTAATTGATTATGGCATTTCTTTCTGTTGACTTCAGCCAGAATCAGCAAAGTATGCTAGGAAGACATGGCACATCAATGAGAATGATCACGAGAAATAAAATCTACTTTTCATTCACAGCTTATATCAGACAACCTAAAAATCAAGGTTGTGATTTTCAGGCATTCATCCTTATCTGAATGAATATTTGGTAACACCAGGTTCTGTAATGACAATTATTATTACAGGTTCTCATTGTTAATTTATTTTTCTAGTATTTTAATGAGTTGTTTCTCTATTGTACATTGTTTTTATTTTGCATTTCTGATAGATCACAGTACAATATGGATCCAACTGTAATATAATCAGTAAAAATTTGGTAACCAAATAATGATATGATGATGATTTGACTGAAAGTTGATTCGGTATAAAGGAAATAATTTTGTTCCAAGAGTTGAAATGGTTGAGTTCTACCTTTTATTTCTGCAACTATATATGGACTGGTACAACTTCTCTGGACTATGGTTTCTTCATTTATGAAAATGGGGTGATGAATTAAATTTACACTAAAAGATTTTCATTGGAAAACGAATTGATTCTTTTAAGACATCTGCATGGGTAACTATTCAAGCACTTAAAAAAGAGTAAGGTGCAAAAAACTATCTAACTTCAGAGGTACAACTCTTTTTTTTATTGTCTTTTCATTTTTATTCTCCCCATCTCCCACATTTGTTGATTCAATGTTACTTCCACTAGAAAATCCCAATTTTAAGATAGGTCCAGCTATGAGAAATGGTAATACCTCTCTCCTACATATACTCCATCACATACACACACACACACACACACACACACACACACACAATGAGAAGAATAAAATTTCCTTGCATGACTGATTTCCTAAAAGTTTGACTCATTTTTACTTACTACCAGAAGGAACTGTTCGAGACCCAGTAATACCACATCCAGAGAAAACCTCACCAATCCTGAAACATTGTTTATCATTTTTGCATGTTATTCACTTTCCCAGGAAAAAACAAAAACAAAATACACACCCTTTTACCAGGCAAATTTCTGTGCCTTGTCTAATATCAAACCAGAGGGCCAACTCCTCAATGAAGACTTTGCAATTGTACTTGGTTGTATACTCTGGCTGCAGTGTTTTCTTAGTATTTTAACCATATTTTTGCGAAAGCAATTGCATATTATAATTTTTAAAATATCTGTTCATATTTCTGTCTCTCTCCACTACTTAAAAGCAGTCATTGTCTAGGCCAGTAATTTTCAACCTTTTTCATCTTATGGCACATGCAGATTAATTACTAAAATTCTTGGGCACACCTATAAATACATTATTATTTTTTTTGCTGAGTTTATGAAAATAGGTATAATTTTGAATCAGTCACACTGGATGGCTATTGTTGTGTTGGCTGTTGTCATTTTTTAAATTTGACTATCTAAGGGAAAAGCGGTCAGTGCCCCTGACTAAATATTCAGGTTAACATGTAAAAATTCACCAGCATGTCTCTTCTGGCACTCCAGTTGAAAATCACTAGTCTATCGTATGGGATACGTTAGACATGTTCTGGAGCCCACCTAATCTCCCATTTCAAGGTAAGTCCCAGGACACACTTCAGAGCATTCTTGACCTCTTTTTATTACTATAAAAACTCATCTCGGATACTTATGTATTTCAAGGCCAGAATCTCCTAAAAGTTTTCAGCCTTTTTAAAAATGAAGCTTATCAGAGAAGAGGGTGAACAAGAAGACTTTAGGTCCTGGTATGTGTTAATTATTTTTAAAGAAGAATAGATTATCATATTTTAAAACTAAAATCATAATTTTCCTTCATTTTACTTCTCTGATTATCTGCATATATTACTAAAGAACCTTCAGTCTAAGTTCTTAAAGCCTTGTTCCTAGTTTCCTAGTCTTCACAAGAACGCCGACTTACACAAGTACCTGCCTGGCATTTGACAATTCCCAAAGGGGTTACTTTCAAAACATGCCATTTGCATTAATTTCCTCATTTCTCAATTTACCTCAGACAGCTGTCTTCACATGGGTGCGAGTCTGTGTGTACAGATTTCATATTTAACAGTATATTGGAGCACAGGTTGAAAGCATTAATGAGCAACTAGCCTAAAATGGTATATATACCCACCTAATGTTTAGAAAATGACTTCTTCTCTACCTCCAACAACAGCTCTTCCTAGACAAATCACCTTTATTGGTGATCTCTGACAACAGGCTTTTGTAAGCCTGACTTTGTCATTTACGCGGTAGACATGTTGACTGCAGCAAACAATCCCCTATCTTCAAGTTTTCCAGATGTTCGCACAGCGGGTTCAGTGTTTTTAAACCATCTAAATGATGGTCCCAAATGACAAATGTTCATTTTCAAAATTAAAGCTTATTACGAATTACCTGCCAAGTACAATGTGTCAGGAGACATGGAATGAATTAGAAATTTTGTCCATTGAGAATGAATGAATAAGAAAAAAAAAACATAAATGAGGCAAGCTATTGCACATCCTGGAGGTACATAGAAAGAATGTAAATAAATGTCATTTGCTAAAAGCTATGCATTAATATTTAAGAATTACTTTTAAAAGGCCCACCCCTCCCTATTGCCATGAGTCAGGCTTCAAGCTTGTTAATGAAAAAGAATAATGGCTAGGAAAGATGAGGATAACTTCTAATATGAACCTGTTTTTTCTCTTTTTAATAAGCATTTACACAAGCTAAGGTGTGATACACTGGGAAGAAAAAAAAAATATGGCCAGCTATTGTGATTAAAAGACTTAACTAAGTGCCTTCCTTGCTGCCTTTCTAGCTGTGTGGTCTACTTCTTGTCACTAATCCTTAAACCCAAGTTTCCTCCACTGAACTGTGGGGTAATAATACTTCAACCGGTTGTGGTGAATATTAAATACATCAAAAATGACTTCTCAATGTGCTTTGTAAACTGTGATGTACCATGCATATATACTGATTTTGAAATACTGTTAACTTCCATATTTACTATGTACCAGATATTGTGTAAGGTTTCACATATAATATCATATTCAACTTTTACAATAGTTTAAGGTAGGCAATATCATCTCCACTTTCTAGATGAAAATATAAGTTTTGTATAGAGATTAAGCAACTGGCCTCAGTAACTGCTAACTTGTGTTGAACGGGATTGGAACCAAGGTATCTGACTTCAAGAGCATTCCCTCAACCTTTGTGATGTGACACTGACCTTCAGTCATTAAAGCTTAGTGCTGCTACTTTAGCTCAAAACATTTTGGAAGTGCCATTCAACATTGCCTGGAGATCTAAACTTACTGAGGTACACAAAAGCAAAGAGCCTGATGACTCAATAGGCAACTTTTCTTTTTGACCCCCAAAACTATCATCCAGTCAGATGATAGTTCATCCAGATGGTGATGCACACACACAGCCACAAATCCTATGTTAGAAGACTATGAGATTGAAACTCCTTGGGATGTAGACTTTTCTTCACACCCACACAATGCTGGGTATAACATCAATTGTAACTCTAATCACCTACTATTTTAACTGTTTATTTACATATACAACTTTCCACTAGCCAGAAGTTTTAATTACTCTCTCCCAGAGCTAAGAATAAAAGTTTTATACTAGTGTTTGAAGAAATGAATGATGCACAATTTTTCATTTCTGCCCAGAAACATTTTTGGAGCCAGACAGAGAAATAGGAAAACAGACTGACCACAGAGTCAGGGATTGCTTCATAGGACAAAATAGAACATCTAGACTTTCCATCTTTAAAATTATAATCAGCAGCGGGAAGCAAAGCAATACCACTGTCCCTGTTATAGGAATCTAAAGGCTTTTTATAGAATGCACAGCAGCAAATGTTATCGCTATGCTTGAGAAAACCATTTTCATTATCAGTTGCCTTTTTTTCCCAATTGATTATGACTTTTCCTTTAAAAAATGCATTTAGGCAAAAATTTTCTATGCTTGATTTAGCCCAAGGGAAAATTTTTTTGGAGGGTAAGGAGGGGGTGAGTAGTCTGAACTGAATTCCTCTGCTGCTTTAAGCGATGCACACATGGACAAAATATATCACATTCTACTGACATTTTTTTTAAAACTCCTATTACTTAGAAAGAGCTTAACAATGAAAGAAAAAAAACAGCTTTGTTGTGTAACAGTTCTTATTGTGTAAGACAATAAAAAGATACAAGGTTAAAATTCTTTGTTGTTGTTTTTTTTTAAGTTAAGAAGGTTTGAGTGTCAGGAGAAAGGATGTTCTTAAAGTCATTTCTTCTTGGTTTAAAGAGGTTGTGTTGGACTGAAGCCTCTTAAAGACACTAAAGATGTGCCCATTGATGTTAAAAACCTCCAAGGTGCAAACCATCTCTAAGTTAATGCTGGCATTTAGTTAAGACAAACTGAATTAATGGGGCTCACTCAAGGTGAACTAGGAATGTATTCCTATGTTTGGTTGAGCCTCAGGCTTCTCTATAACCATGGAGGTAGGGCTAGAGATGGGATTTTTTATAGATGATCAAAGCTTTCTGGATTCTTCAGAAAAATTACATAGACGAGGAATCTGGGGCTACACATATTATGCTGAACAAACAGGTAGCATTCCCTCTGAGCAAAGGAGTCATGTCTCAGCAAAGCAGGCAATTTAGAAGTCTAGGACAGAACAGGCTTCCCATTCCATAGAAACTAAGACAAATAATTTTAGAATAGCATTTGATTTAGTAGCTGTAAGGGACCTCTGAATTTAAATTTCAATGTATAAATCCCAATTTTGCCATGTAAAATTAATAATGGATTTCTCTAAAGCCAAACCCTCTTCAACTTGCACTGTAATTCTCTTAAGAAAGCATTAAATGAAAGCATTTCACTTTAGTTGAAAATCAATGGCACTTCAGTGAAGCATGCATCTCCCAAGTATTATGGAGTTGAGAATCAGGCAGCTCTGTTAGTAAGACATAGAGTCCTGGCTTTGGTGCTAATAACTTTATACAACATAGAAGACTGAAAAAAATTAATACAAAATGAAACGATTGAAAATCCATTGTGAATGTGCTCAACTTCTTTTTGAAATGTCAACCCAAATATATCATAATATAATTAATGGTGATGATATGGTAATAGTAGGAATAAAGATATTATTAAGTAGAAATAATATTTAATTACTACTTACTATAGAACAGACACTTGCTAAATACTTCACAGGCATCATCTCATTTGATTCTCCTAAGAACTTTGTGACTTGGTATTATTAGCTATATTTTCAGAGTAGGTTTGAAGAAGTAATATCTACCTGGGAAGATACAATAAATTTTAGATGGATTAAAATAGTTATTTATAAGGTAATCTATGACCACTTTGACAATGAATCAAAAGGTATAAATTCCATATACTTAGAAAGTTATTTCTCCCTTTGCATACTGATAATATTGTATTCATCTTTCACTGTGCCAATTATAAAGATGTATAAGACATAGACCTTGCCCTTCAGGGACTCACAGTTTGAGAAGGAAATGAAACATGCATTGAAAATCCCAAAATAATTCATGGGGCTTTGTGGTAAACTTGGTAAAACTAGTGTGTTGCAAGCTATGGGTTGTAATAAGAAGAATAAGCAACAATAACTCTTAGAGCTGGGGGTTGAGTTAGAGGAGAGAAGAGTCAGGAAAGTCTCCTACAGACAGAAGCAGTTAATTTGGGTTTGGAAGGTGGGTAGAGTTTCAATAGACAGTACAAATTCCAGAGAAATATTGATGTACAATACCTTCAAGCATAGGGTATAGTCAGAATTCCAATGTTGCTGGAATTTTTGACACATGAATGAGCAATAATATTGGTAAGGATTATATTATAGAACACCTTTACTGACCCTCATTTATAACTTTTTGTTACTTTGTTGATGAATAATTATTGTCTTGTTTTCATATGCTAGGACCTATGCTACACAATACTATATAATAAAAGCCTAATATGCAAATTGACCAAATGGTGGAATGACCAGCAGGAACGACTGGTCATTATGATGTGCACTGACCACCAGGGGCAGACACTCAATACAGGAGCTGCCCCCAGCCCACAGGCCCTGACTAGTGGTGGTGGCAGTGGGAGGGGGGCTGGCGAGCAGGTGGCGCCAGGCCAACCAAGACAGGTGTTAGTGCCCCCCCATCACCCTGCTGGTCACCCTGCAGATTGACCCTGATCACCAGCCAGGCCTAGGGACCCTACCTGTGCACGAATTTTGTGCACTGAGCCTCTAGTAGGGATATAATGAGGGATATGACTCTCTGCTTTCACAGAAATGATAAGCGAGTAATTTGAACATAAACAGAATTATTTCATCAATATTACAAGAGGGAAAATATAGAGTATCACTTTCTCTAGCATTGGGATAATAAGAAAAACTTCCTATAGAAAGTGGCTTTGAAATGTATGTATGACATGTGTGTGTATAGACATGTGTAGGTTTATTGGATAAGAGAGTCAGTCTATGAAATGGCTAAGAGGGAAAATTTTGGGGGGTAACTTGATGTAGGGTTATTTGCTTCCCAACCACATAGATTCTTAATAACCTCAGTTATATGCACAGAATTATGCACAGAATTTTTGGCTGTTTCATCTTGCAGAGAGGGGCTGATCGTCAGTCAACTTCTGGGAGAACCAATCAAGCATTACGAACAAGGACCTTATGAAAGCAAATTCTGGAGAATTGAACTGGCTCTCTTCATAGAGCTTAAAATCATTGGGTCTGACTTTTTTTAAAAAAAATAACTACCAAATATGAATAATTCAGTGAAGCTTGAAATCAGCACCTTGATTGAGTGTGACTTTTAGTGTGCATTCAGTCACTCAGCTATTCAGTATGTATTTATTGTTTATCAGCACATTGGGACCCACTGCACTAAGCACTTGCCATATCTAATCCTTTAGTCATAATTAATCATTTTCTCAAAACACTTATCCTCATTTTTGTGTACTTAGTTATAACACTTTTTGTAGTTTGATTCTGTCACTGTCAGGTGTGTATATGAGTGTCCTCAAGTAGACTGTAGCATTATGAAGGAATTGTATCTTCATCCCTGCCTTCCATTAAGCCAATGACACAGATGCAATGGAGGTTCTGTAAATGTTTGTTGGATGCATCACCCCCAATAAATGAATGGATGGAGACAGACATGAATAAGACATTTTTTTCTGTCCTCATGAATTTATAGTGTAAAGCTGATCAAGCATGCACAGTTAAATCGATATCGTTTTCACTACTCAAGCTATGATGTTTTCTTTTTTCAATTTATGTTTACTATCGTAGTGCCACAAACTTAGCATGATCCAAAAAAAAAACAAACAAACAAACAAACAAACAAAAAAACCACTATGGAAAAACTCTCCATAGGATGTTTTGAGTTTAAAATTGTTCTCTATTCTATGTCAGCAAAACCTTGATATTTAAGTATTTAAAAGAAATGATTCCTCTGTTTTCTCTTTTAACTCATAGAAAAAAAGCAGCCCTCGACCCCCCATCAAACCATTTTAATATGCCGTCTCTTTTCCTCCAGTTAGGAGAAACTGAGTTGGGCAAAAACATAATCAGAACTTTAGAAAAGGTCTGCAGTCATCATTAATCCAAGAACAGAACAGAAGCATGGCTTTGCCTTTGTACATAAAAGAAATAGCATCATCCCCAACTCCTTTATTCAGTGTTCCTATTTGATTGTCATTTCCCAAAAAGTATTGCCATGTATTTGTCTTTCCATTCAGTCATTCAGTCCATCTTAATTAACTACTCCATGCAACAGACATTGGTCTGGTACTCGAGGCATAAAGATTCCAACAAAGTTTCAATAGGATTATCTATGTGCCTTTTGTTAATCATTGACATATTTTTGAAAAAAATTAAGATTGTTCTTATTTTTGCATGCATTATTGCAGAATAATATATTAATATTTCATAGAGTAAAATTATTCAATAGTACAACAGCATTTCCCCCCCTTAAAATCAAGAGATGTTAACTATGTAACACACTCTAGAACTTAGGAAATTACATGATATAACATGAAGGAGATGACAAAGATGAAAATTATAGTCAGAGATACTCAAGTATAAATACCAGATATCCCACTACTCTATTTGATCTGGGAATGTTTTCTTAATCTTAATGAGCTTCAAATTTTTTTTTTTTGCAAATAGTAATAGCATTACAGTATTGTTAAAATGCATGGTGAGAATTTTAAAAAGATGATAAATACCAAAATAGCAGGCATTAAGGCATTATTCTAAGGATGTGGCAAACTGTCATTTGTTGGTAATTATTTTGTGGAGATAGTATGCTAAGCCCTCTATCTGCATTTTCTTATTTATTATTTCCCAAAAATCTGTGAAGCAGATCCTGTTTTAATCATTATTTTTAAATGAGGAACTTAAGCATGGCAGACCCTCTATTCAAGCCCCAGTTGTTGCTGGGGTGTGGTTATTAACAGATAATGTTGAAATTTCTGGGTCAGCCCTTTTGTGCCTTCCTTCTGCCAAATAAAAATAAATACAGACCTAGAAAGGAGATACTTTATTTGAATGGGGGTGGGTAAGAAAGGACTATTACAGTGGGGAAAATGCTCTGATCATAAAATCAGCAAGTGTCTCAGAGGTTAGGCTAAAGAGAATTTTTCTTTTGTGTTGAGAAGATAACAATGTGAGAACAAATTAGTGTGAGATACAAGGGTTGTGTGAGTCAATAGTAGATCAGAGAATGTTTTACTGAGGCCAGCCTATTAACAGGGGGAAATTATATGTTGTCTTAGGCTGAAGGTGGGTCAAAATTCAAGGGTCTGGAAGAAGCAGAGAAACTCAAAGTTTGATTACCACATATTCTGTCCCAATTGATCACTGGGAATAAGTACTTCAGCTAATTATGAGGCAAAGAATAGGAATTTGGAGTCTATGTCAAGCCTTGTATCCCTGAGTCTCATCTATGTCATATCAGGGTGATTCTTTGTAATAAGTCATTACCCAGGACATAAAAGTTTATAGGTATCTCTTAACGTTTGCTATTTTTTTAGGATTACAGGACTCAGGTTAAATTCAACATTGTCACTTCCCACTGGCTAGCTATGACAAAGTTGAGATAGGTTTGAGAGCCCAATGTTGAGGGTGGCAAGATTCCTGGATGAGGTTGTGACCTCCCTGTCCTGGAGTTTTAATCAAGTCAGTATGTTTGGGGGAACTTAACAGAAGCTTAGCCAGTACCCTAAATAGTAAGGTGCTCAATTTAAAAATCCATGCCCATTTTGATTTGAATTATCATTTCAACGCATGAAGCTTAGTTGCCTTATCTGATAAATGATGGACTTGAACTAGACAAATCCGTGTAGTGTCTCATAGCTCTCAGCTTCAAAAATGTATGAAGGCATAACGATTTGTTCAAGTGCCCTGTGGTGGTTTAATGCGTGAGATTAAAGGCTGAACCATGCTTTAGTGTTCCTCCCAATACTCAGGCAGCATCACTCTAAGAGCCACTTAGGAATGCTCCAACTTTGGACCCTAGCAGTGACTGCTTACAGCTCTGTCATCAACAATGTAAAATAATACCATCAAGATTTCTTTTGTTTTCCATTCTGCCAATCAGTCATTTATTCTTCCCAAACCTGTAGTATTCCCTTTGCATTACCTTGCATAAATGGTTTGATGCTTTGATTTATTTACTTTCCTAGCCTTTCATATTTTCAACATTTTTCTTCCACAGGATCTCTGAAAAGTTTTCTGTGTCATGCAAACTCAGTTTGGGTGTTGTTTCATGCCTTCCCAATGCCAGGGTCACATTCCTACGTAATGTTCAAATAACATTCTTGAAGCTCATCTTTTCTAGAATAAAGCCCATTGAAACTCACCAGTGCTCAGCGGATGCCTTATTTCCAGCTTTGGTGTTTCCATACATTCAAATTCTTAATCTTAAATTAGTTGAAGAAGGATAATGTGGTTCTTACTTATCATCCAGTGCCCTGAGCATAGTATTGTAATAGATGTAAATATTAGCCAGTTTCCAAATCTCTAGGAACACTTAGATTTAAAAATGTATAAGGCTACTAATAAGTGTACTTTGTATTATTAATATGGATGACAACCTAAAGTGGCTTTCAATGAAATAAAGGTAAATTATAACTTTAATTGAGCAGAGCACCCAAACATCACTATTGGTTTTGTCCAAATTGGAAAGCATTTAGTACAATCTTGGTGATAGTGGACAGTGGCATGGGTAGTCAAGGAGACACAGAAGGCATCTTAAAGCATTTAAACAGAACAGAGTGGAAAAGAACTACATCCAAAGTCCTCTACATGACTTACTGCCTGTACAATCTTAAAGATGTAACTTTATCTCTCTCATCTTAGTTTTCTCAATTGTAAAGTAAGAACAATAGTAATTACCTAAAAGAACTGAAAATGGCAATGCATGAAATAATGTGTCTCAAATACTTTTTTGTTCTGTAGGCATATGGTAGACATCCATTAATGTTGGAGTTGTTATTAATGTCATATAGTTAATTAACATTGACTTACTCAGCTGAACTTATAAGAATTCCTGGTCAGCACTGCTTCTTATACCCAAAAGGTAGGAGATGGAATCTTTGAGCTCTGAATGTGGACCACACTGTGGCTTTAAAAGAGAAATATTTCCCTCTGTAAGAAGTGAAGCATAGAAATATGAGGTGTAATGCTTACAGCTTTCATGTTAGGCTGGTTAAAATAGTTCTTGTCTTGTCACCAAAGTCAAGATCAACCTTTTATTTATTTTCTCATTACCTGTCCTACTCATATCACCAAATCCTTGTCTATTCCTTGTCTATTCCTTGCCTCCCTTTTCCCACTTACTCGACTCTCTGAAGACTGCAACATTTGGGTCATGTTTTCAGATGGAAATTCTCCTCCTTTATTTTGCTGGAGCACTGTGGGGAGACAAAAATAAACACAGGAAAATAAAAGCCCAAAAGAGAGGAAAATATATAGAAATAGATACAAAAAGTAAGGTTAGGGATGAAATTTGAACAGGTGGACTAGTTTTAGTATGACAATGAGAAAGGGAGACTGACTTTTGCTGGTTCATTTGGTCAAAGAAGATAATTTGGGTGGTTGAGTTACATGGTTTAGAGTTATATAGAGCACATATTTATTGGGTAAAATACATTTCTCCCCTTTTCTTTGAGTTAATAGATTCAATCCCTAAAGCTCAGTGCTGTCAAATGCTGGAGTTATATAATCAAAAGGAGAAATAATAATCTCAGGGAAAAAAATGATTCATTAAACAAAGTAAAAACTTTGTCCTTAGAAAGTTCTTAAGTGTACTTGGCTGGTCATTGATTATTATATGGAAACTTTCTGCATATCAGGGCAGTAATGGGACATAAATGAATCATTTGGGGCCAGTTTTAAGCAATGGCTTCAACCCCTAAGTGGTTTGCCAAGTTTCTGTTAAACATCTCACATTATTGAAGATACAAGTCAAAATTACGTATCAGCAGTTCTTCCAAATAGCAAGGAGCATATATTAAAGAGGCAATGAAGGAATTCCTAATGAGAAAAAATGCTCTTACTTTTTGAGAAATTAACTGCTCCAATAAATTGAAAAGATAAAGTAGGAAAAGTTATCACAATAATGTCTGTTGTAATAAAACTAAACTGTACAGTTGATAACAGTTACAATGCCAGAAGGTGGGTTAATGAAGTACCATTCTTCTCAAAGCCCTTTTGGTCCTTACACTGAAGTATAATGCTGACACTCATATATGAAGGATATGGTGGAAGCTACATGGAACTACTGTACAGTAGGTCCTCGGGTTATGTCGGAGATCCTACGGCACGACGTAACACGATTTTTTCCTTAAGTTGGAACCCACCTACATAAGCACCTATGTCACTCACGTGGAGCACATACACAGCAGTAATGAACTGAAACAGTAAAAAAAACATTAAAAGAAAGATAACAATTCCTGACCTTTACTTGTAGCAAATAAATAATAAAAAACATAAAGCACATATGTACATATAGAAATGATGGAACTTTTTTAAATAAATAAATGGGGGATGGTGACGTAACCACGAAACAATGTACATTGAGTCTGACGTAACCCGAGGATTGTCTGTATATGAACATGTTCTACAGATTCATTGCCTATGAACTTTTGAATATATGTAAAGTTTAAAAAGCATTGTATATTAAATAAAACTTTTGGGAAGGTGAAATTAAATAATCCTATGACCTAAATCGATCCTTAAAGTGCAAAAGAGATGAATGTCAGTGGAGAGATAAGTCTGTCTGAATTGCTAGCTGGCATTGGAAAACTTCCCGAGCTGTAATTAATTCACCTTAGTGAAATTGACCCAGAAACCCTGGGATCATTTCCCATTGTTATCCATTCTATAACAACAACAAAAAAAAGTCATGGGACTTGCCCCGGCCAGTTTAGCTTAGTGGTTAAAGCATTGGCCCTTGGACCTAAGGATCAAGAATTTGATTTCTGATCCAGGGCACATACCTCAGCCTCAAGTTCCCCAGCCCAGGTAGGGGCATGTGCTAGAGGCAACCAGTCCATGTGTCTATCTCATATTGCTGTTTCTCTCCCCATCCTCTGTCCCTTCCACTCTCTCAATGGAAAAAATATCATTGGGTGAGAATTTAAAAAAAAAGCCATGGAAATAGGGCAAAGAGTCACTGACATCTCCGTGACACCTTCTGTGGACTCATGAATGTAGGGGAGGCCTGAAACTTCTGTTATGATTTTCTGCAGTCCAATTTCTAGGTAAGTTAAAGATGGCAGCAATGCAGAGGAATTCAAAAGGATAATGAGAGAGCAGAAAAGAAAACAAGCATAAATAGCACAAATAGAAATTGGAAAGTAATCTTAAATAGGAGAGTTTGGGGCAAATAGTTCTATTGTTCATTATTAAACTTCTCTCATACATAGTAATGATCAAAATGCCCTGAATGGAAAACAAAACAAAACACGTGTGTGTGTGTGTGTGTGTGTGTGTGTGTAGCAAAGAGAAAGCAAGAATGAAAAGGAAAGGAAGGGGAGAGAAGAAGAGGAAGATAAAAAGAATTGGAGGGGGAGTGGGCTGGGAGGAAATTACCAATGTTCGGGAAGGCTTAAAGATACTATATGTGTACATGCTCAGACATCAGGCTGAAAAACTCACTTATGGAAGGCGAATGGTCCAGCGCATCTTTCAAACAAACAGCAGAAGGGAAATAAACTGGGACATCGCCAGTTACCATGAGTTCAATGGGAACCAGGCAAGTGCCCTATCCACATAACCACATTCTGACTAATTAAGTAAAAACAACCACAAAAGCAGTGAAACAATTGTAAAAGAAATAAAGGAAATTGAAACCCACCAAACCCCTCTAGGAAAATGCATGAGGAAATAGTGAGAACCCTGACAGAGACAAACCTCTCCGCACTGAGCCATCTGTGCCACCCATCAGCTGGCAATAATGCCGCTCTGAGCAGCAATAGAAATAATCAAAGAAAGAGCTTTAAGAAGGCATGGCAACATTAATAGGTTCTTTCTGGGTTTCTGGTCTTTGTTTATGGATAATTATAATTTGGCAAAGTGTTCAGAGGCCCATCATATAAATGTGTCCCTTGTGTTTTATTTAAGCAATGGCTCAGAAAGGACTTGATGCAGTTTCCCACCATGCCAACTAAATGCTGGTAAGAGTAGAAAACCTCCAAATGATGTGTGAATTTACAATGATGAGTTGGTTTAATACATGACAGCAAATCTCCAAACAGAGTTTTAGTTAAGTGTACTTAATAGTTTACCTGTCCAGTGAAGGTGATATTGGTTATCTGACATATTTGAAAGAAATCTTTGTTTAAGCTGTGGCCACGTATTCTCACTCTGTTTTAGAGTTTGTTTTTGTATATCCCCAAATACTTCCTTATGAACCCTTGTATTTGTTGAATTCTCAAAGAAATGCAAAGTGAACAGACGTGACTTTGATGTATGCAAGAGCAGCCTGTTCTGAGCATAAACAGGCATTTCATGGAAGGGATATGGAAAATAAGCTGGTTAAACTACTCTCACTTCTAGCAAGTCAGGTCTACCTTCAAATATGGCTTACCCTTTTGTTGGAAATGATTTCTCAGAATATCAATGTATCAATTTGCGTCCTTTAGTTGCATGTGACAGGAACAAATTCTGGTTAATTTGAACAAAAACAGAAATTTATTAGGAAGAATATAGAATTGCTCAGTGATTCGAAGGGAGAGTTGAAGATGGGGCAGATGAGGCAGTTCCAGGAATCTAGGCAACAAAAATTAATGAGCAGTTTCTTTAAAGTGAAACGCTTAGGATGAATGCAATCTGACAATTTCAGTCTCTGTGTTGCTCAGCTCAATATTCAAATTCCTTGAAGAGAACTTAGTTATGGCCTAGCTGGAATCATTTATCTACCCCTTGCCAACGGGAAGGCTGAGCCGTATGGTTGGTCAGTTTATCAAGACTAGACAATGAGGAAAATAAGCTCCTATAACCAGAAGAAAAGGGAATAGATGCTGTAAAGTCATAAAGCAATTTTGGCTTAAATATATTTATGATAATTGATTAATATATAAAACTAGAGGCCCGATGCACAAAATTTGTGCATGGGTAGGGTCCCTAGGCCTATCCAGAAATCAGGGCCAAGTAGTTGTGGTCTGTTTCTTTTTTCTATTATTTTTTCTCCTTATTTAAGTTATATTCTATTATTTGTGCAGAATAATTTCAGTGAACTAATGGTTTCAAAGCACTAACCTGTGTCACTGCAGTAAATACATAAGACCTGGGTTATAATGTATAAAAGACAGAACACTGGGCCGCCTTTGCCCTGCCCCCCAGCTCTTA
>NW_006296221.1:3317332-3319374 GCF_000327345.1 Myotis davidii
CATATAAAATCTAAAGATCAGAAAGTTTTATTGACTTATTTATTATTACTCCATAAGTGGTTTTGGTCTGTTTCTTTTTTCTATTATTTTTCTCCTTATTTAAGTTATATTTCTATTATTTGTGCAGAATAATTTCAGTGAACTAATGGTTTCAAAGCACTAACCTGTGTCACTGCAGTAAATACATAAGACCTGGGTAATAATGCATAAAAGACAGAACACTGTCTTTGGGTAGCCATCAGTGTTGCAACTACATCTATAAATTTAGAATCTTATCTATAGCATGATGAATTCAGCTATACATAGCAGATTGAACACACACTTACCACCACTGCTTCCCAAAATGTCACTAAAATGAGAATAAAGTAAGGGTATAAAACCACCAGGGAACCTCCAGTAAACCAGAGAGGACAATAATTTTTTGGAACATAGAAAGCAGAAGAGTAGTTAAGAAGACAGAGAAAGTAGAATACTAATATATTTTCTGAATCGAAGATGACATATATTATAAGATTCACCATTAGTTTGTTTCATTAAGAAAGAAAAATCACTAGTAAATCTAACTGTAGATTTATCATTGTACATGTCCAGTTATTTATTGTTGCATAACAAACCATCCCAAACTTAGTAGCCTAAATCAACAATAATAATTTCATTATTATCTCTCACAATTCTGGGGGCTGACTGTGCCTGACTGGGTCCAGATCTCTCATTCAGTTGTGATTAGATATTGGCTGGGGCTAGAGCCATCTCAGCGCTTCTTCTTCTTCTTCTTCTTCTTCTTCTTCTTCTTCTTCTTCTTCTTATTCTTATTCTTATTCTTATTCTTATTCTTATTCTTCTCTCTATTTTTTTGTTGAAAGTGTTGCAGATGTCTCCCTATTTTCCCCCACTGACCCCTTCTAGCCTATCTCCTCTACCAGGCCTTCACCACATTATTGTCTGTGTCCATGGATTATGCATAATGAATATAAATTCTTTGGTTAATCTCTTCCCACCCCCAAACCCACATTCTCTCTGAGATTTGTCAGTCTGTTCCATGCTTCTACGTCACTGAATGTATTTTATTAATCGGTTTATTTTGTTCACTAAATTGTGCATATGAGTGAGATCATGTGATACTTGTCTTTCTCTGACTGGCTTATTTCACTTTCGGAGCTTTTTTATTCAACTGGAAATTCAAGTGGGCTTATTGGCCAAAACATTTACATGCACCTACTCAGGTAGTCTGGGCTTCCTCATAGCATGGCATATGTGTGATGAGAGCTATCCCATGAGAGATAGCTGGGCAAGCCATATAACTCTCTATGACCTCTAATCTCATTCATACATCCTCACTCTCACACCACACTGTTGGTTGAGGCATTAACAGAGATTCAATCATGTTCAGTGACAGAATACATATATCCCATGTTTTGATGAAAGAATGACAAGGTCACAAGGAGAAAAGAGCACATAGGATGGGAGATATCATTACAATCATATTTGGAAAAAAACAGGCTTCCAGCAATTGACTGGAGTGTGGTCCCAAACATTAAAAATGTTCAAATAATATAAACATTTATCTTAGAAACAATAAACATCTTAATTGTTTACAGTTTAGGATATATCAAATGAGAAACAAGCTCGTTCATGTTGCAGAATCTTAGAAAGCTCAGGAATTTGAGATATATGTTTCAAAATCAGTTCAAAGCTAGAATAAGAAGCACTAAGATACATGGATCTCGGGAGACCGCGCCATTTTGGGCGAGTGTTGCCGGCATCCAGAGACCAGCTACTAACCTGGAAACAAGGGATCTCAAGCAGCGTGACTGCATCAACTCAGACAAGCACTGCTTCTTCTCACGGAAAGCAGAGAGAGAACTTCATAACCAAACACCTTGAGAAGAGAAACCATGGTGAAACAAAGAACCAACCCAAATATGAAAGAAAAACAGGCATCATCAGAAAAGGAAGTAAACGAAATGGAGGCAATGGAGGCAAGCAACCTGTCGGAGAAAGAATACAGAGAAATGGCCATAAGGTGGATGAAAAGAGACTCT
>NW_006296221.1:3323591-3332803 GCF_000327345.1 Myotis davidii
TGAGAAAAGAGCACATAGGATGGGAGATATCATTACAATCATATTTGGAAAAAAACAGGCTTCCAGCAATTGACTGGAGTGTGGTCCCAAACATTAAAAATGTTCAAATAATATAAACATTTATCTTAGAAACAATAAACATCTTAATTGTTTACAGTTTAGGATATATCAAATGAGAAACAAGCTCGTTCATGTTGCAGAATCTTAGAAAGCTCAGGAATTTGAGATATATGTTTCAAAATCAGTTCAAAGCTTGAATAAGAAGCACTAAGATACATGGATCTCTATCCTCATCCTGTGTAGCTGGGCAACTGCCCCTGTCACTCTTGGTAGGTGAAAGCTTGCTATGTAAGAAATCAATCCACATTTCCCCAGCGCTTGCAGATGAGAAGCACAGTATTGAAAATGGAGATAGTGAGAAAAGTCTACATAGTGAACATTAAGATCCTCATCCTTCTCCTTTTTAGGTCTGAGAACTTTGTCATGAAGGTTTATTCTTATTCATTCATCTCTACTATAGGCAATGGATTGTAAGGCCCTTCTTCAGAAATATGAGGATGATTACTGAGCAAGTAATGTGCCCAGAAAGTACACAGAAAGAAGTACAGAAATAGACATTAGGTGCACTGGGGCTGAGTGCTATGATCCCAACCCAATCACTCTAAAGTGAAGCCGTATCAGATGGATCTTCTAATCATCTCTTTTATGCTCTAATTTTAAATATGAGTGGGTAATCAGGAATCATCAGGCACATATAGAAAACCTCAGCATGACATAAATATATCGAATTAAATAATAGAGAAAACTTTTCATAAACAGGTACAAACATAAAGTAGAATAGTCTTAAACAAACAGATTACCATAAATTTTTCACCTTGGAGAGGAAAGAGACGATATTGCATTCTTAAAATAAGAACAGAGTTACACAAAAAGGAAATGATTAGAGAACAACAAATGACTTGACAAAATAATGTCAATTAAAAATTCAACACAAATCCTTTACAATTATTGTAAGAATATTTAACAAAAACTCTATCCTCTTGATAGATTTTAAATGTACAAAACAGCATTGTTCTCTATGGATACAGCAGATCCCTAGAACTTAGTCAAAATGTAAAACTGAAATTCTATACAGATTGATCAGGACTCCCAGTTTCTCTCTCCCTCCACCCCCTGGTTACCACCATTCTATTCTTTGATTCTATGAGTTTGACCATTTTAGATAACTCATAATGTAGGGCTATCCTTCTGCAATTGGATTACTTATTTCACTTAGCATTAATGTCCTCGAGGACATCCATGCTGTTTTATATTATACAATTTCCTTCTTTTATAAGGTTGAGTAATAGGCCATTATATGTATATATTACATTTTTTAATCCATTCATCTATTGATAGACATTAAATTTGTTTTCATAGCTTTATTGTGACTAGCACTGATATGGACTAGGAGTGCTAATATGTCCTTGATATCCTGATTTTAATTATTTTGGATAAATACTCAGAAATGGGGTTTCTAGAGTACATGATAGTACCATTTTCAATTTTTTAATAAAACAGTTTCCATAGTGGCTGTATCACTTTGTGTTCCCAGTAACATATTTCAATAGTTTGAATTTACTCAATACTTGTCTTTTTAAAAAAATAACCATCCTAACCATGTGAGACAAGATCTCATTGTGGCTTTGACTTGCATTCCCCTGATTTACTATTGTTGAGCATCTTTCATATACCTGTTGGTCTTACCAGAAATTGTTAAGAAAGTAGAATCAAAGGGACAGTACTTTTTAAAGTAGATAACAAATATTTTTATAAGTGATAATTCTGGAGGTTCATTATCTAACTAAATCAAACTTCAGAAATAAAAAGAACAAGAAAAATTGAAAAAAAAAACAAAAATATAAGAAAATTTCTCAGAATTAAAGACCCACTCATCTGCAGATTAATGAGTGGAAAAGGAAAAGGAAAACTAACATGCCCACACTAAGGCATATCATCATAAAATTTCTGGAAATAAAATAATTTAAGATTCAAATATTCCCATGCAGAAAAAAAATAAAAACATGTCATCTATTAAGGATGGAGAACCAGAATGGCAATTGAGATCTTAAGCAAAACTAGAAACTAAACAAAAAAGGAGTAATGTTTTCAAAATCCTATGAATGTTTTTTATTTAAACAGAGAACTCTATAGCTAGCCAATTTGGTATCAATCAAATATGAGGGTAGAAAGAAGCAGTTTGGGATAGGTAAGCTTTCAAACTATTTAATGATAGGCACTTTTTCTTAGGCAACTATATCCTAGTATCTCGGATTGTGTTCCATCAAATATGGAGGTAATTAAAAAATAAGACTTGGAATTCAGGAAAGAGCGGGTCCACCAAGAAGGGAGAAGAAAGGTAGTGTATGATGAGAGTAGCTCCACAGTCCAGAGACACAAGATGAAAATGAAGTTGGATAATAGGAACCTTCAGGAATTATGTCTCCAGGGAGAATGAAGAAACAAGCAGATAATTCAATGTGTCTGACCATGCAAAATAGAAGGATTAGAAAGTGGTTAAATATTTTTAAAAGAGTTTATGAGGGGCATAGAAAGTTAAGCAAAAATTAATTCAAAAAATATTGCACAGGAAAGGTATTTGGAACAAAGATCTTGACTTGGCATAGGAGTGAAAAATTATTACTAAGCAACCATAATCTAAACATTGAAAATTGCTTTATATGAACAGTTTTGATATAACTACTGGTATATTGGGAAAATGAAAGAATGCAAAGTAGATAGTAGCGAAGTGGGGTGTTAAGACTCCATTTTTATAACAGGAAAAGAATAAATAATGTTTTAATATATCAAGAAACAAAAATATTAGCATCTTTTGGAATTAGGAGTGAAAAGGAAAAGGGTTTCTGTCATTTACATTTTTAATACGATTAATTATTATTTTCTTAATTCTTTATTGTTTATAGCATTACATATGTCCCTTCTCCCCCATTGACCTCTCCCTGGTTGCCCCCACCTCCCAGCACATGCTCTCACTTCGCTACTATCTGTGTCCATTAGTTATGCCCATATGCATGCATAAAAGTCCTTGAGTTGATCTTTTACCTCCTCACGCCCTGCCTTTCCTCATAGGTTAGACAGTCTGTTCAATGCTTCTATGACTCTGGTTCTATTTTTGCTCATCAGTTTATGTTGTTCATTATATTTCACAAATGAGTGAGATCATGTGATATTTGTATTTCTCTGACTGACTTATTTCGCTTAGCACAATACTCTCCAGTTCCATCCATACTGTTTGTTTTATACTATTACTTATCTTTTACAAATGATGCACAGGTATTATGTTGATAAAAATAAGTTTTAGAAAGATAATAGTAAAGACTTTCAAGTTAGAGAGATAGAGGCTTAATCCCCCTCTTCTACTTATGACATTTGTCAGAGGCAAAATGTTTTTCTTCTATAGCCACAGTTTGGGGTACATGAAAGAAGAAAATAATAGCAGCTACCATGCATAACACTTGGACATGATAGACACATGGATACATGAATTCATTTAATCATCACAAAGCGCCCATAACTTTTTGTGCTCTTATTATCTCCATCTTACATATGGGGTAAATGAAGTATAGAAAGATTAAATAATCTGTCCAACTTAATGCCATAAGTAAATGGTGAAAATGAAATTTCAACTCAGGTAGCAAAATATACTAGAAATATACCCAACTCCTGCCATTACAAAGTTAATATGGAATGTAAACAAGAGCAACTAGCATTGTGCTTGGTAGAGTAAATGCACAATAAATATTTGTAAATGGATGAGTAAGTGTTCATTTAACAACTTCATTAAATACTTAAAACATGTGTTATGATCCATGTTGTAAAGCTGATGTGTCTAACTTACACAATAGTTTACCATGCATTCCCAGAGTTTTAGTGCATAATTTAGGCACTAGCTGAAATATATAACCATGCAACCACAAAAGTGTCTGCAATATAACTAATTATACTATAATGGCAGTTTACTATTAATTTATACTGCTGCTTAGTCAGAAAAAAATGTTTGCAGATTGTGAAGGATATTTTTTATAATGAAAACTCGAGCAGGTAAAAAAAAATTCTACTGTTAATTACTACCCAGGAATTATGTTTTCAAGTTTGTGTTTCAAGTAGGAAATCCTCCACTGTCAGTTGTTCCTTCCTGTCTTTGTATTAGATCAATTTCCTTATTGATTATGCTAATGTTCATTGCATCAGACTTGCCACCCAGAAGTGGGGATGTCTAGAATTGAAAGTCTGTTAAGGGGTATGAATGGATTTCTTACCTCCCTGGTTAAGTTGGGCTTTTTACAATATTTTTATCAATCCTTGAAGGAGAATGTTATTAAAGCCAGTTCATATCTCATTTCAGTCAACAGTTCATTATTATAAAACCACAAAAGTTCTGTCACCAGGTCTTTAAAATCTTAAATGCCTCAAAGAGATTTTAAAGAATGGAAATCAATCAATCAATAGTGTTTAAAGATGTAAAAGCCTATGAGGAATAGTTTGTTAGCCACATATAGAATTAGAGCTTTTAGAAATTTGGCTTTTAAAAAATATTTAAAAAGAAGTGCTGAGGGGCATTCTTTACTGCTGGCCATATTTAGGAAGTACAATTTGAAATAGGAAACTCTTTATTCTAACTCCCTTTTTTCTTCTATGTCATATTGCCAGCTATTATAAAAGTCTCAGTGAATAATATTAGTGGTAGAATCAAATTATTAAAGCCTAGAGTCTGGTGCATGAAATTTGTGCATGGTGGAGGGGGTGTCCCTCAGCCCAGCCTGTACCCTCTCCAATCCAGTACCCCTCGAGGGATGTCCAACTGCCCATCCCTAGTAGGATCAGGCCTAAGTGGGCAGTTGGACATCCCCCTCACAATCCAGGACTGCTGCCTCCCAACTGCTTGCCTGCCTGCCTGCCTGATTGCCTCTAACCACTTCTGCCTGCCAACCTGATCACCCCCTAACCACTCCCTTGCTATTGGAGACCGGGTGTAAGCTGACACGGTCCTTGCACCTGAAGGGGCTAGAAAGGCTGGGACCCTTACCCACAGTTTTCCCAGACTTGTTTGGATGGAGGTTATCAGTAGAATGAGAACAACCTTTGTAGAATGAGAACAGCCTTTCATGGCTTACCAAGAAATCTGTAACTATTTACTGAGATTTGCTGTACCGAGAATTTGTCCTTTTGCTCTATCTCTCCCTTAGAGATTAAGAGGAACAAAGAATACATTCCTCTTGACAGACCTCCTATTCAGTGTTTTGTGTATAAAAGGCATTGCGTGGTTAATAAACTTACTGCAGTTCCTTGATTGTCCTGTAGTCCTCCCTATCCCGCTCTTCTGTCTTTCTTTCTTTTCTCAATTCCCACCTCCCTACCTCATCCCGGTTCAACTTGTCAGGCTGGCCCTGACACCTTGCCAGCCTAATCGATGCCTAGCTGCTCCCCTGTTGGTCCAATTGCCCCTAACTGCCCTCCCCTGCTGGCCCAGTCACCTCTAACTGCCCTCCTTTGCCAGCCTGGTCACCCCCCTAGTGCCCTCCCCTGCTGACCCGATTGCCCCTAACTGCCCTCCCCTGCCAGCCTGGTCACCCCTAACTACCCTCCCCTGCTGGCCTGATCACCCCCAACTGCCCTCCCCTGCAGGCCTGGTCCCCCACAACTGCCCTCCCCTGCCAGCCATCTTTTGGCAGCCATCTTTGACCACATGGGGCAGCCATCTTGTGTGTTGGAGTGATGGTCAATTTTCATATTACCTCTTTATTTTACAGGATTACTTAATGTGAATATTAAATAAAAAATAATCATTGGCTACTTATCTATGTCCCCATGATACCTTTTCAAAAATCCCAGTTTGAATCATCAGTCTGACTTTTAACAATGTTTTCATTACCAGAAATACAAAGTAATTTCAAATTACTATTCATGACTACTAGACTCTGAGAAATGATATTTTTTCATCTGAGTATTAAAAGAATTAGTTTTAAATGAAGAAATTTAAACTAGAATAAATAGCCTTGAATTTTAAAGGATGGCTATTAAAAAAAAAAGATGGCTATTAGAAAAGCTTTCTTTATTTTTTTATGGGAATTTCCACATGGGCTGAAGTTTCTTTGGAACATATCTTGGCATTTTTTCATAAGGTTCTTATTTTTTCTTATTTTTTAAATATTTTTATTGATTTCAGAGAAAAAGGAAGAGAGAGAGAGATAGAAACATCAATGATGAGAGAGAATTATTGATTGGCTGCCTCCTGCATGCCACCTACTGGGGATCCAGCCCACAACCCAAGCATGTTCCCTTGACCTGAATCACACCTAGGACCCTTCAGTCCACAGGCCAACGCTCTATCCACTGAACAAAACCAGGTAGGACATAAGATTCATATTTTAGTGTATACTCATTCTCACCTCTTTTAGGCAAAATAAATAAAATTATGAATTTCTGCATAATACCTTAGGGATACTGTACTTGAAACAGTTTTTGGATTACTTCTTGCTGGTTGCAAATGACAACTGGATGTTAATTTTAAAAATGGCTTATCACTCAGCAACTTTCAAATATATGTCATAGGTCATTTTTTAACATATCCAATCTCTTTCCCACCCTTAGTAATGAAAATATTACTAATTATTATAAACCACCTCTTAGTAATTATTGATGCCTTTTTAAAAAATATATTTTTATTGATTTCAGAGAGGACAGGTGTGAGAGAGATAGAAACATCAATTATGAGAAAGAATCATTGATAGGCTGCCTTCTGCACTCCCCCTACTAGGGATTGAGCCCAAAATCTGGGCATGTGCCCTTGACCTGAATCAAACCCGGGACCCTTCAGTCCACAGGTCAATGTTCTATCCACTGAGCCAAACCAGCTAGGGTGTCATTGATCTTTATATCTGTCTATCCATCTCCCTTGTTCTCTGAAAAAAATAAAATAAACAGTGTACGTGGGATGAACACCTTATTGGGATCTTATGATTAGAATATGTTCAATCACCTTGAATGGCTTCAGAAAATAAACATTAACATCTAAGCTAATGATTCTTTGGGCCAGGATCTGAGAAAAGTCCAAAAGAATGTACTTGAATTTGGTTCTGATTTAAATTTTACCTTTACTATTGGTTGGGAATATCTACTAATGGGAGAATTCATTGATCTAATAAGTGATAGATTTAAGGTACTATCCCAACACGTAGCAGATTGCTTAGGGACTTAGCCTGTAGATTGGCTTATAGCTTATCAGCTGGTGAGATTGTTCCTCTGAAAGAGATGCTCAGGTGCAGAAGCAGCCCAGAGCAGCAGAAGGATGGCATCATGGTGCTGTATAATCTGTATACAAGTTGGTAGAAGAGCACCGGGTCAAGAAAACTTAATTTTGACAGGTCTGATGTATAGTCTATTTTGGTTAACCAAAAGGAACACATAGATTAGAGAAATTTCCATTATTTTTCTCTCAGCCATGAAAATCAATTTTGATGTGATTACACTCAGAGGCTGCTTGATGTGCCTCTGACAGGACAAAATGGAAAGATAGTGGGTGGTGTACAATGTGGCAAACCATGGGTAAGCTGGACTCTGTGACAAACTGAAAATAGTAGGTTTCAAACGCCAATTTGGATAATTTGAATGAAAATGATATAATATAAAATAACCTTGACTATGCTGTATTTAAATGCTAAGTGAAATACTTCAATGCATCCAGTAACCAAAAGGTTGTATTACTCATTTTTATAAGCTTTATTTAGAGAAGCACAAGGATAATTGTAACCAGTGGATATTTTATTTATCTCATTAATAAAAATATTGAGACTTTCTTATATACAAAGCATTTAAGAAATCTTTATTGGAGTTTAGTTTTGATAAAGAAAAAAATTAGAATTAGAGACTGTGCGATAGGAGCTAAAAATTTCACTTATGTTCCTTTTCAAAACTCCTCACTTATACTTATAAAACTATCCTTGCTTTCATTAATTCAACAAATATATTTTGAGCATCCATAGGCAAGGCATTTGGCTACATATATGGAACACAGGAATAAACAAAGTAGATAGTATATGTTCCCATGGGATGTGTAGTCTAGTAGGGAATGCAAACAAGTAAATAGAAATTCCAATACAGTGTGATAAGTGCTGTAATAAAAGACTAACTGGAACCCTGAAGGGTGAAGATACTTTATTCAGGAGAAGTTATCCAGCAATGGGGTCGGGGGTGAGATAGGGATAGGAATCTGTGAGGAGGGAAGATGTCTGAAAGAGGAAATGGCATTCTCAGAAATCAAGAGGGGAGAAAGTCCATGGCAAAGGGGAATAAGATGAAGTGTTTATATTGCTGCGAGTGTAGAAAGTGAGGAGTGTGGTTATGAAAGAAGAATGTCAGAGTGCATGCAGTGGTCATACATACCACAGGAGAAAAGCATCACAAGAGCCACGAAATTTTGCCTGACAGAAAGAGAGGCTGTTGGATGGTATACATATATGAATGTTAGTAAGATAACTGTAATGATGACAGAAAAAAAAAAAAGGATTGGATATAAGCCAGATTGGAAACAGAAGAAACTTAGGAGGCTGTACAAGCACTTCAGGCAGAAGATGGTGGTAATACTTACAGGAATATTCTCAGTGAGTGTGGTAGATGTTAACGACTTTGGCTTTTATTATTTTGTTTGTTTATTTCTTTGGAAGCTAATGGATGTGAATATGTGTTGATTGGATCTGGGGCTTAAGGAGGAGTCAAAATGATTGCAGAAAAACAACTACAGCCTGCAATGAATATACTATTTGAAGCATCACTAGCTTTATAAGAGGTAAGGATAATTTCTAAGAGCTCCATTTCTATTTATTAAAAACAAATTGAAAGAAAGATAAGAATCAAGGAAGAAAGGAAGGAAGGAAGGAAGGAAGGAAGGAAGGAAGGAAGGAAGGAAGGAAGGAAGGAAAAAGTAAGGAGAAGTGGAAGGAAGGAAGAAGAAAATCAGTTTATATATATTTTGTATCTTTCTTCTTCCTTCCTTTCACTTCCCCTTCCTTCTTTCTGAAGGCAGAATGCTAAGGCTGTAAAGCCAGGGAGAAACCAATCTTGCAGGATGATATATGATTGTGGTCCCCTGATGAGTCAGCAATAGCAATAAATACCATCAGGAAACTGTAAAAACATAGAAAGGGGGTGAGCAG
>NW_006296221.1:3332924-3344420 GCF_000327345.1 Myotis davidii
CCTGGCTGGGGCCACTGCAGGCACCCAGACCAGCACTGACTGCCTAGGGGAGATCAGGCCTGGAGAGAAGCCTGCAGAGAGAGAGAGGCAGAGTCTGATCCGTAGCCTCTGTGGCAGCCATTGATCAGAACTTGCTTCTCCTTCTCTCCTGACCTGGCCAACAGCCATGCCTCCATTTCTTTCCAGGCCTCCACCGGGACTGCTGATTAGCCTCGCCTTCTGATCAGGCCCTGTTGATAAGCCCAGAGACTCTGATTGGCATAGAAACTGACCAATCAGGACCAAATCTGGGTCAACTGTGAGGAACCAATGGCTGCCTAGGAGGCGTAGCTTTTGACACTGACTTGCATACAAACCAACCAATCAGAACCAAATTGGCCAGCAGAGGAGGGCAGTTTGGGGCGAGATCAGGCCTTCAGGGGAGGGCAGTTGGAGGCAATCGGGCTGGCAGGAGAGCAGTTAGGTGTTAATCAGGCTGGCAGAGGAGCAGTTAGGGGGTGATCAGACTGGCAGACAGAAGTGATTAGGGGCAATCAAGCAGGCAGGCAGGTGAGCAGTTAGGAGCCAGCAGTCCCAGATTGTGAGAGAGATGTCTGACTGCTGGTTTAGGTCCGGTCCCAAACTGGCAGTTGGACATCCCCCAAAGGGTTCCAGATTGGAGAGGGTGCAGGCTGGGCAAGGGACACCCCCCCCCACCCCAGTGCACAAATTTTGTACATCAGGCCTCAAGTAATATTATAATAGCTATTTATGATGCCAGGTAGGTTAGACTATTGGGGGAGGGCTAGTGACATCATAAAGTACATAAATGTTTAACCATTTTGCTGTACACCTGAAACAAATATAAAATACTATTGATGCCAACTGTAACTAACAAATAAAAATAAATAAAGGCCTCCTATTTAAAGTTTATTAGAAAAGAACAGATACATTTTAAACTATATAACTTCTAAACCTAAATATATAGTGGATGAAATAGAAATTCAATTGACTATATTAAACAGCAAAATGGTTATAGCTGAAGAGAGAATTAGTGAACTAGAATATATTTCTCAAAGCAATTTATAGGAATCAGAGAAAAAAATGCAAGATATAAATGATAATATAAATAGTTTTAGCATATGTATCTTAGTCCTAGATGGAGAGAATAGTGAAGCAATATTTAAAGAGGAAATAGATTTTTAGTATTGATGAAAATATAGATCCAAAAATTCAGGGAATCATCCTGTTCCTCAAGAAGGATAAGTATAAAGAAATTAAAACTGAACCATATTGTAGTGAAAATACAGTAGAATTAAGACAAAGAGTTACCTTTAAAAGCAGTCTAAGAGAAATGGTAAATATTCAATAGTGTTAGTTGAACATTGGCAACTGTAGCAACTCATGGGCAGTTCTCTACTGGCAACCCAAGTTAGAGATAAATAAGTACAATGTTTATGTTTTTGTTTTTTAAGTCCGAAATTCTCTTGGTAAGTTCTCTGAACTAGGCACTGAGCTAATTGTTTCTACATGCTGTCTAATTTAGTCCTCTTAGCAACCCTCTGAGGTTGGTATTGTTGATGATGACAATAGGACTTGCAGATATTTGATGATATGTGCAAGGTCATGTAACTAAGAAGTAACATAGCAGGGATATAAATCTTGGACTTTTGTCTCCAGAACCACTTTCTTTTCAACATTGTCCCTGTAGTGACACATCTTTTACTCCTTATTCTAGTAAGTCCTACATTAGAATATCTTCAAGTTAAAAAGTAGAATATGGTTGTCTTATAATTCTAAAATGAAAATAATTTAGATAATTAAAAATCAGCCAAAGATAAAGAAGAGATGACCAACAAATGAATAAAAGAGAGCACATTGGAAGGAAGAAGGTAGTTGTAAGCTATTTTCAAAATGCTCAGAAAAATAACTGCTAACTAGAATGGTATAACCAGCAAAATCTAACTTTGGAGAAAAGTGTAAAAAAAATAAAAGAAAGCTATGTGAAGATGAACAAAACTGATAAGTTACCACAAAGAAAACTTAACTAAAGAAAATTCTAAATGTATTTAAGGAATTGGGAAAGACAAACTACAGCATGACATACAGCCCTATGGGAGGCAACTGATTGATGTTTCTCTCACTAACTAGAATGGTATAACCAGCAAAATCTAACTTTGGAGAAAAGTGTAAAAAAAATAAAAGAAAGCTATGTGAAGATGAACAAAACTGATAAGTTACCACAAAGAAAACTTAACTAAAGAAAATTCTAAATGTATTTAAGGAATTGGGAAAGACAAACTACAACATGACATACAGCCTTATGGGAGGCAACTGATTGATGCTTCTCTCTCACATCAATATCTCTCTCTCTCTTTCTTTCTCGCTCTCTAAGATCAATAAAATATAATTTAAAATAATAATAATAACATGGCATACATATATTATGCAAGTCATGGGCAAATTTAAAGGGTTTCATGGTTCTTAAATCATTATGAAAGTGTACTAAGACATATATATTTTTAATTTTGGAATTTCTAAAACTAAATTTATATGAAAAATTTCAATGTCTATAAAAATATAGAATGAGAAATAAATATGAACTGAAGTAGTAAGAAGCATGGTAAAAAGAAGACAAATCACATTTTTACAAAATATGATAAAAATAGACCTAATATATCATAATTATATAAATAAATAAAAGTATTATACTCATCAAGATACAGAAATGATAAAATTGAATTTTAAAGTACAGCTATATGCTATTCATAGTGACATGGCTAAAATTAAAAACACGAAAAGTTTTAGAGTAAAAAGCTGAAAAATATATTTAAAAATACTAATAGAAAAAGCTGACATAACTACTTTAGTAGGGAAAAGTAAGATCAGAAGCATTTCTAGGAATATAAATTGTTATCACATAATGATAAAAGACTAAATATAGGATTCTTTAATTATTCTATGCTCCTGATAAAAGTGTCTCAAGATAAATAAATAAAAATGTTGATAAAGCTACAGAGAAAAGTTAACAGATCTTTTTCTCCTTGTGGAAAAAATTGAAATATTTTTTCTCAATTAATGGCAGATTAAACTGGAAAAATTAAGTAAAACTGCATAAAATTTGAACAAAATTATACATCTAGAGTTAATAGATTTATTAACTGCAGCCAAAAAGAAGAGAATGTGAATTCTTCCCAAATGTCTGTAATACTAACCAAAATTATGTACTGGGTCAATATAAAGACCATATTTTCTGACCACAAGGCCACTAATAGCAAAAAGACATTATATACAACACACACACACACACACACACACACACACACACACACACTTCTAAATCACTTGTGTATTATTTTAAACTTGTTATAACTGGATGATAACAAAATTATTACATATGAAAATTTTAACTTAAAAGGAAATTTTCTAAGTGCTTATATCTGTAAAAAAACTCAATATTTAAGAGTTAAACATGCAACTAAATAAGATGAGACAAAAAAAAAAAACTGGTGTTAAAAAGGACATAATAAACCTAAGGGCAGAATCATAAAATATTTTTAAAACACCCATAAGGCACTAATAAATGGACAAATCTCTAAATGGATTGACTAAAGAAAAAAAGAGAAGCAAATATAAACAATATTAGAAATGGAAAGTGTGACATAATAATCAGTGCACAGAAATTTAAAAGATATTAAATAAGAGGGTAGTGTTGCAAATAAAGTTTTTAATAGGTAACTATGCCCCTCAATGAGTTAGGAAGCACATGAAGAGAAGGAAGCTTGGATATGCAGACATTGAATTTAAGGACTGTATAGGTAAAATGGTGGAATCATATAGCTAATCATCACACAGGCTTATAGAAAATCTATAGGTAAAGGTAATCAGCAGTAGATAAAATATATTAAGTACTGTGTATAAGTCACCACTTCTCTTAGACCACTCGGTCACACTACCACCTAACTCACCACTTCTCTTAAGCAATATATAAATATATTCTTAATTAGTATATAAAACAAATTATTTTCATTACAAAGTAATCATGAGGATGCAAAGTACAGCATAGGGAATATAGTCAATAATATAGTAATAACTATGGTGTCAGGTGGGTACTATACATATCAGGGGGATCACTGATAAATTTATATAACTGTCTAACCACTATGCTATAGACTTGAAAGTAATATAATACTGAATGTCAACTGTAATAAAAAATAATTAAAAAACAAATTATTCTCAACATTATTTTACAAATAACTGATCAAAAGATTACACAAGTAATTTCTCTATCACATACCTAGTAACTGGCATAGTAACAATATAAACCTTGCACACAGGCCTATTGTCACCAGAATTCATGCTCTTAAATAATGTCCCACACTCCCTCATCTGAGCTGGAGATTTATAGATTGGGGTTCATCATGTTATAGATGGAAATTGATGCCCTGGAAACAGAAAATATTAGCTAGAGGGATTATTTAAAATAAGAAGGTAAAAGGGCTTAGGGCAGTATTGTTAAGATTGCCAATAATTAAAGGGTAGGCCAAGGAGAAAGAGAAGCTCACAAAAGACAAAAATGAGCCGGTCAGAGGAGTATAAGGCAAACAAGGAGAGTACGGGAACAGATAAGTCATAGGAGAGGGCATTTCAAGAAAGAAGAAGCAGTCAATAGTGTCAAAGTCTGCCAAGTGTTCAGGTAGATAAGAACTGGAAATTATTTATTGGATTTAACTACAAGGCCATCATCACTGACATTGACAAGAGCAAGTTCAGCAGAGAGGGGGAAGTTGAATCCAGATTTCAGAAGGTTGTGGAGTGAAAAGAAGCAGAAGTAGAGACAGAATTCAGACTTTTCTGATAGATTTGACTGTGAATAGGAAGAGAAAGATATGTTGGTTACTGAAAGAGAACATGGAGATGATATTTTTTGTCATAGAATGTATGTAAATGCTGATTAGAAGTGAATATACCAGTAGAAATGAAATATATAGGAGATAATTATTTATTTGTCAACCCCTTTTATGCTTACTCCACCAAGGCCTTTATAAATATAAACTTTTTCAATTCTCACCACTACTCTGTGCATTAGAAGGTTTTCTAATTCCCATTTTACAGTTAAAAGATAAGCATGAAGAGGTTAGGTCAAATGCTCATGGTCACTCAAATAATTAGTGAGAAGCCATAGTTCAAATCCAGGCTGTGACTACTCCATTAGGCCGATTCTCCTATATAATAAAAGCCTAATATGCAAATTGTCCTCTCTGGCGGTTGTTTGACCAAGAGTTCCACCAGGAGACCAGTAGCTTGACCACTTGCTATAATGTGTGCTGACCACCAGGGGGCAGCATGAAACATGGTGGGCATTGGTGACGCTGCGCTGGCAGTGGGCAGCAGTGGAGGTGCTGCCAGCCCCGATGGGCCCTGACTAGAGCAGTACCACAGCCAGATGGTGGAGTAGGTGAGCAAGCGACACCAGGCCAAGGCAGGTGCGAGGTGGGGCCCTATCACCCCACCAATCGCCCTGCAGATGGGGACCAGTGGCTGGTAGGCTCTGATTGCCCAATTGGGGCCAGATCCTTGGCTGGGACAGGGAACTGGGGATGGGTGGCAGTGACCAATCTCCCGCGGTACCTGGGCAGGGGCCTGCACCACTGGTTGGCTACCTAGGGGCAGGGGTAATAGGGATGGAGGTGCAGTGAGAATGCGGGGTGTCCACTGAGCTCATGCTTACTCCCCTTGCTACACTCTCTTGGGATGCCAGGGATCATACGCTAGGGAAGCCCCACACGCTCAGGTGCCAGGTGCCCATGAGGAGCCCACCCCGCACACGTGTGGCCTCTTCCGGGTAAGCAGGGCTACAGCCGCCAGGACCGAAGGAGCTGGTTGGGCTCCCTGTGGGTTTGCTAGGCTGGTGGGGAGAGAGCGTGCTGCCCCCCAGGCTTTTGTGCAGTGCCGTTGGGCAGCTCAGAGGCCCACGCTGTGCCCTGGCCTGCGGTGTCAGGCCACGCTCACCACATCTCTGCATGGGGACTTGGACACCATGACTCAGGCAAAGGGGGATGCCCAGGGGCCGTGGCCCAGTTGCTGTCAGGGCCCAGAGGTCAGCTGGGACCTGTCTTTCCATGCCAGATGCTCGTGCTTCAATCTCTGGCCAGGCTTAGGGACCACATGCATGCACGAATTCCGTGCACCGGGCCTCTAGTCTATGAATAAGTAACAAAGCAAAGCCTTTGAGAAGGAGCCAAAGGGATTTAGCAAACAAGATGAGAAGTAAGCCTTGGGTAAGGTTGTAATAGGAGGAAAGGCAATCTTGTGTAGAAACATGTATGTTTGAGACGATAGTAGTACAGACATTTTCCACAAAAAGGATTCTGTTCTTACTGTGAAATTGCAACTAAGGACATCTGTGAGAGACTGGAAAGGCAGAGGCCTGAGAGATTTGAATCGAATGGAGATGATTTGACATAGTGTCATCTAGTAAAAGAAATATGACCTTTTATGGACACAGTAGGAATGCAGGGCAGCTATGTATATTGATGACTACAAATTAGTGGCAATACCAGTGGGCAAGTTTGTGTGTTTTTCCTCTAGCAGTGTTTTGAAATTCAGGACATTTGTTTTTTGTTTGTTTACGTTGTGTGTGTTTTTAAATTTATTTTTATTGTTGAAAGTATTAAAGATGTCCTCATTTTTGCAAAAAAAAAAAAAAAAAACCAAATCAAAACAGCAGCTGCCACTTAAAAAGGTGAAATTGTCTAGTAAGAGCCAAGTTGTAGTCAAGATCCAGTGCAAAGAATAAAATCAGGCAAAAATGTGGAGGATGTAACATAGCTTTCTAATAAAGATGGAGAGTTAATAGGGAAATGGAGCAAATGAAGACTTGTCATTAAAGCAAAATACAAGAAATTGAAGGGATAAGAATATCTTGGAAAGGTGAATAACTGGACAGATATAAATATTGACTGTGGAGCATTAGCAGTGAAATCACAAATAAGACAAAAATGGAACTTACCACTTAATCATTCTAATTATTCCAAAAGAATTTCAATTTCTTGTAATTGCTTTTCACTTGATTCTATTTCATTGTCCAGGTGAGTTATCATATTATCTACACATAGTAATTATTTTGTTTCTTTGTCAATATTTTTGTCTTCATTTCTATTTATGTTGTTTTACTATTAAAATGTTTTTATATAGATTTTCTTTAATATATAAGGAAGTAATCTCCATTCAAAACATTTATGAGTACTGAACACTTAATTTTATCAAATGTATTATGAGCAACGTTCAAACCATATTCATATGGTTTTTCTCTTTTGAACAATTAATTCTATATTCATATAATAGATTAATGTAATATAAGCAATTAATTGCCCTTGAAGTTTTTGGACTCCATCCATTTCAAGAAGTTATGTCGCTTTTTTACCATAATACTAGGCACACATTGGTAGTGTGTGTGTGTGTGTGTGTGTGTGTGTGTGTGTGTGTGTGTTTAGGATCTTCAAATCTATAGTGCTAATTACAGTTGCAGTATGGTGTACTTTTGTATGCTGTTTTGAACAGTTTTGGATAAATCTTTTTCTGCTTCATAAGACTTTTCTGTGTTCTGAAACAGTCTAAATAGCAACAGAATGATGTTGCCATACTTTTTCATAATATCACCCGAAACATCTTTCGCTGACACCATTTTTAAGAGACAGTTTTTATACATACGTGCATAGCCCATGAATACAGACAATAGTGTGGTGGAGGATTGGGAGGGGTGGGTATAGAGTGAAGGGGACCAATGGGGGGAAATGGGGCACATCGGTAATACTTTAAACAATAAAGATAAATTTTTAAAAAGTTCAATAAAATAAAATGTATATAGAGGAAAGGCTGAAAGGAAAGATATCAAATGTTAACCTTGGTGGTCTCTGAGCAAGCTGATTATGAAGTTTCTCTTCTCTATGTTCCTTAGCTTTCAATCTATATATATATATAAAAGCCTAAGCAATGGTTTTGACTGGTCAGCCACTCACTATGACACACACTGACCACCAGAGGGCAGATGCCCAATGCTTGACCTGCCCCTGGTGGTCAGTGTGCTCCCACAGCCAATCTCCCGCGGCCGGCCAATTTCCTGTGGTCCCTCCCCCTGGCTGGCTGACCCTGTTGGCCCTGATCAAGACTGGGACAAGACAGCCCTGATTGGCCGATTGGTCCCAATCACCAGCCAGGCTGAGGGATCCCACCCGTGCACAAATTTGTGCACTGGGCCTCTAATTTTTCATAATTAAGGATATATTGCTGCAACAATGGGAACACATTTAAAATTTGCTGGTTGTAAATATAATTGTTTTTAAAAGTAAAAGGAAGACATTGTTTAAAGTGTTGTAATTATGTGTCTTGATATCTTGTTAATTTTGATAATATATTTTTATATTCTATGACATACATTTTCTAAATTTTAGTTAAAGATGATGTTACATTAAAAAGTGATGTTACATTATATTTCTATAATATTAATCTAGTGTTTTATTCCTATTGCTTCACAATTATTACTTCCACCACTTACGAGTTTCCCAGCTAACAAGTTTTTCAAGATATGAGTCATCTCTCAGCCAATTCTTTGCTTTGAGTTGCGAGCTAAAATTTGGGTTATGAGCCAGCTTCAGATACCCCACCACTAGTTGGCACAGTGAACATCACAGTGAACACCACAACATCAGCCCAGCATCACATGTCTCACTTGTTCACTTTTGATTTGACATACGAGTAATTTGAGTTACGAGCTCTGTCATGGAACGAATTGAACTCATAAGTCAAGGCCCCACTGTACATTGTATTCTATGTAGTTGTTATGATAAATTTAATTTCTTCTTTGAGGTCAGAGTTATTTATATTTTTGTTTTTTTTAAAGAATTTCTAAACAAACAGTTTTATAAATATCTAGTTTTATTGTATTGCATGAAATTCATGCATGGGGGGACCCCCCCTCAGTTCAGCCTGCACCCTCTCCAATCTGGGACCCCTTGGGGGATGTCCGACTGCCGGCAGTCGGACATTCCTCTCACAATCTGGGACTGCTGGCTCTTAACTGCTCACCTGCCTGCCTGCCTGCCTGCCTGATTGCCCCTAACTATCCCGCTGTCAGCCTGATCACTCCTAACTGCCTCTGCCTGCCAGCCTGGTCACCCTAGGCAGCCTGCTGTTCAGTCGTTTGGTTGTCCCTCACTAACCCCCTTGTTGGGCTTTTCGCCCCATGCAGCCTGCTGTTCGGTCATCCATCCAGTTGTTTCCGTCATGACAGCCCCTGGTTTTTTATATATTAGGATTATCAGATAATATGACCTATTAACTAATTTCTTTTGTAAATTATTGAAGATTTTTGGTGTCCTACTACATGTTCAGTTTTTTTAAAAGATCTATAATGTTTAGCAATATATATTTTCTTTTTGTAGAATAGGATGTTTGGTATGTATATATAACATTACATATAGGGTCGGGCAAAGGTAGGTTTACAGTGGTGAGTGTGCAAAACACAATTTATTCCTGTATTATTATTTATTAGTTATTGTGTTATTTTTAATAAGAACAGCTGTAAATCTACTTTTTTCCCACCCTGCATAATAAAATAGCATAAAATAAAATTGTATACTTGTCAGAAAAATATTTGGTATGTATGTGTATGTATATCTAAGACATAAAATAGCATATAATACTTATATCATATACTTATATGATATATATGAACTTACATTTATATAATATAATGTATAATTACATACTATATAGTAACATATGGATTTTAGAAATTTGACCTTAACTGTATATAACAAAATAATATGTAGTATATTATATATTATAAATTCATAAATTTCATATCCTGATACTTCTGTTAATTAGATTTTTCAAATATATATATGTGTGCTGTTACCTCCCATTAGTATATTCAACTTCTCCACCTCTATAAAATTGAGCCCATTTTATTTACTACCAGATATTTAATTTATTGTGAGTGTATATTATTTTGGTTCATTATTTCTATAAAATAACTTTTTGTTTTGCAAAATTCTTTTTTCCTTGGATTTTATTTGACTAAATATTAATATTGTGACCTCTGTTTACTGGATAATACTTATACTTACCTTCATTTAGTTTCACTTAAATGTGTTTTTTTTAAATATACGTTTTTATTGATATCAGAGAGAGGAAAGGGGAGAGAGAGAGAGAGAGAGAGAGAGAGAGAGAAATATCACTGATGAGAGAATCATTGATTGGCTGCCTCCTGCATGCCCGAAACTTGGGGTCAGCCCCACCACCCAGTCATGTGCCCTGATACTGACAGGGAATCCAACTGTAACCTCCTGGTTCTTGGGCGGACGCTCAACCACTGAGCAACACCAGCAAGGCAAGTGTTTTTATTTTAATCAAATCACCATACAGGTCTTGCAGTGGCCTTCAGCCTGTGTCTTCTTTAGTGATTCCTGTAGAGGTTGACTTCCCTCGCAAGATTTAATTTTGTCTACTTTATCCTCAACTGTATTCTCAGTACACATTTTTCTCAGAGAAAGTCTATTATTTCATTCATATTTTTACATATCCCTTCCCACAGTTGCTCTTTTCCTTGAAGACAGGAAAAGAGACTTGATTATGAAATAAACAAATGAATAAACAAATGGATAGAAGTGTCTCTAGGGCAATGGTCAGCAAACTCATTAGTCAACAGAGCCAAATAACAACAGTACAATGATTGAAATTTCTTTTGAGAGCCAAATTTTTTAAACTTAAACTATATAGGTAGGTACATTGTTATTAACTTAATTAGGGTACTCCTAAGCTGGCCTTTGCTAAAAACATCCTCATTTTATAATAATAAAGGCACCAACACAAAATAATTACAATTCATAAATTGATGACAAAATACCTGTAGGATTTGCAGCTGGTTGGAAAAATACAGGTAACTTTATGCTTCAAGTAGGTACTTTTCTCACCCGCGCACCATTTGCGGATGCGACTAGCGCTAACCATTGCATAATGAGACTGCTGATTGACTGGCTCTCTCAACTCATGCATGAATCACATGCGCCTCCCCCGCACTGTGTATCCTGCAACCTGCCTGTGCTGCATCTCCCGTTGCCCGACCAAATGATACCCCCCACTTCTTCTAACGGCACTTCTTCAAAATAGACTCACCCAGGCCAAAAACCGACTTCTGCCCATGGGCTACAAAGTTTCAATCGCACTGTATGTGCACACCTGCATGTGGTATTTTGTGGAAGAGCCACACTCAAGGGGCCAAAGAGCCGCATGTGGCTCATGAGCTGTGGTTTGCTGACCACTGCTCTAGGGAATATCAAGAAATGATGCACTTTTAGCCTTTGGAGAAAGTACCCCAACAATGACTGAGTGGCTAGATTCTAGATATTAAAAATGAGATACCGATATAAATACTTGTTCATTTATATATTTAGGTATCTCATTTATACTTATATGTAATATTCTATCTATCTATACATCTATCTATCTATCTAT
>NW_006296221.1:3344480-3364648 GCF_000327345.1 Myotis davidii
GTGAAGGTGGTGGTGTGGGCTTGGGGGGGGGGGCAATCCTCAGCCTGGCCTGCGCCCTCTAGCAATCTGGGACCCCTCAGGGGATGTTGGAATACTGGTTTCAGCCCAAACTTCACAGGCCAGGCAAAGGGACCCCACCACTGCCCAAATCTTTGCAATGGGACTCTAGTATATATATATGCTTGTGCCATAGCGACGACACAGGCATTCCACACCACCCCAGCTGCTCCTGGCCACTGGGCAGTGTGGGAAGGCGGAAAGGTAGCTACGGGCCAGAGTGAAGACGGTGCAGGCAGCCAAGGGAAGGAAGGCCCGTTATTGCATGAATCTTCGTGCATCTGGCCTCTAGTATATATATATATATATACAAAAAGTCTAAATATTTATATATGTACTCTGGGTTTTTTTCCAACCTAGGCAACTTTATGAGAAGGTAGAATATTTGTATATTTGTAGAGTGAAAAGTTTTATTTTATTTCTTAGAGAAACAAATTATCAGGGAATCTCTTTTTTTCAATCATTTGACTGTCTGAATGGTAGCTATGACATGCACTGACCACTGGGGGAAGACACTCAACACAGTAGCTGCTGAGCTGCTATGACTTGGAAGCTGTGGTTCTCAGGTGATACGCCTAGAACCAGAGAGGAGGGAGCCTGAATCCAGGGTGCATCACTTGAGAAATGCCCTCTTGCAGTCCAGGATCCCTTGGGGAATGTTGGAGAGCTGGTTTTGGCCCAATCTTCACAGGCCAGGCAAAGGGACCCCACCACTGCCCAAATCTTTACACCAGGCCTCTAGTATGCATATAAAATCTTTGGTAAATCTCTTCCTCCCTCCCCTCCACTCCCCTTTCTTCTAAGATTCATCAGTGTGTTCCATGTTTCCATGCCTGTGGTTTCCACTCCTGCATTGAACATCTGCCCCCTGGTGGTCAGTGTGTGTCACAGTCACCAGACAGTCGAATGGTTGGCCAGTCCACTGGTTACTTAGGCTTTTATATATATATAGATTGAATAGGAAAAACTAAACAATGTAGTTGCAGAACCCCTCTGTAGAAGTCCAGGTCATTTGAAAGCAGTTATTTCTCCATTACTCCCTGAGAGAGAGAGAAAGTATCCAAAAAGTCTAAATATTTATATATGTACTCTGGGTTTTTTTCCAACCTAGGCAACTTTATGAGAAGGTAGAATATTTGTATATTTGTAGAGTGAAAAGTTTTATTTTATTTCTTAGAGAAACAAATTATCAGGGAATCTCTTTTTTTGTTATAATATTCCTTTAATCCTTTTATTCTTACTTTTAAGAGAAAATGATATTTTTCTTAAATATTAAGTCATAAATACGTTCTGTTTCGTTAGTTCTTATACCATTTATGGAAGCAGAAAACGCCTATCACATGGGAGAAGAAAAATGTGTCTGTATTGCCAGTTTGTTCAATTTAACTTATCCACCTAAGTCTCATGCAGAATTAGTTACCTAGTTGTACTTCAACAAGTTTCTGTAGTTTATACTCACTTATTCAGATTTTTAATTAAAGTAAATGAAGAAAAATGCCAACTAAATCTTGCAAACATAAAATCTGAATGAAATGTTTTAATAACCAAGAGCTATTGATTTTACATTGTGTAACTATACTGCTATTCTAAGTTAAAAATAGTGTTGATTCTCTCTGTGATGCCCATGTGTATAGTGTCCTTTGCCAGGTACACATTAAAATTAATGGGAGCTATGTTCAGTATTAAATTAAAAAAGGGAATTACCTCCTTAAGATTATGCTTTCCATACTATATTGCAAATCACTTCATGGTTGAGTAGGAATTTGATCATCCAATTTTCTTGCATACCCTGCAAATGTATCCTTTGATACGAAGAGTAATCACATATAATGAGCCTTTTCTGTGTTAACTGACCACTTTGGGATTTTCTTCCATCTACTTCATTCTGTATACTTGGGAAAATATAAATACAGCAGACAACTCTATAATGTGTACCTCTGGTTTGAGAGTAATTGTAATCTAATGAATTTCCTTTAACATTTTCTGTTCTTTATATTCACCCAGGTACACATGATCTGTCTCAGGGACTGGATAATGCACACTCTTACAAACCTTGAAGCAAAGGACACTACACATCATAGACTTTTTAATGCTATGCAAAGGACACCCCCTTTGTGTTCTAGTCCTAATGCTGTCACTAATCATGTGAAGTTGCATTATCTCTGTACCCACAAGTCTCAACTTCTTCAACAGCTAAGATGGGGAGTATATTGTGGAGAAATTGGAACCTCAGTGAGGTTGTGAGGTATGCATACAATGAGAAAACTAGTGATAGGCATATGGAAGAGCTCTAGGCAGAGAGGGCAGAAGCAGTATGACAAGGTAGAAATTCATAGGGGATATTAACTAAAAAGTGCAGCAATGGAAAATAAAGTAGAATATATCATGTATTTTGGGCCAAATTATGGAAATGTGGAGTGTCATATATTTTTTTTAATCTAGCTTATTTATATACCAATATCGGTCTGTTTTTTTAAAAAAATATTCAATTTCCTTTTTACTTCCACCTATATATTTTTTGCTTTTTCTTATTTCTTTTCACTTTCTTCTGCTATACCCTGTTTTTATTGTTAGATGGTTTGACTTTTCTTCTTTCTCAATATTCCTTCTCCAATACTCTTATGTCTAACTTTCTTCATACATAAAAGACTTATGAAAAGTAATATATCTCTAATGTTCAAAATATGTTGTTGCTGTATATTTGTAAGTATTTTTTGCCAACCATTTTCCATGGGATTATTGAGTACTTCTACATAATGGATATGTAAAAAAAAAGTGTAATTTGCCTGGCCGGTGTGGCTCAGTGGTTGAGCATCAACCTATGAACGGAGGTCATGGTTCAATTCCTGTCAGGTCACATGCCCAGGTTGTAGGCTCCATCCAGTTGTGGTCATGCGGGAGGCAGCCAATCAGCAATTCTCTCTCATCTTTGATGTCTCTGTCTCTCTCTTCCTCTCTGAAATAAATAAAACAATATTTTAAAAAAGAAAATAAATCTACAATTTATTATATTGTATTTAATAAAGACAAATCTGTCAACTAAAAAATCTGGAGAGAGTAACATTGTCTTTATTCATCCATAAACTCAACAATCCATTTATTCATTATTCAGATATTTATTGAGTCCTTTCTGTGTGACAGTCACTTTGCTAGGGGCAAGAGACAAGGTCTCTATCCTTTAGACACAAAATCTAGTGTGGAAAACAGGAGACAAATAAATTCAGACTCAAATATAAAAGTTTACACTGTGATAAATGCTACACAAGAAAAAGTAAGCTGCTATGATGTACTATCAGGTTGAACATAATTTATTTTGGGTACTCAGCTCAGGCCTTATTTAAGAATATGTTCTTAATTACAGATCATGGCTTTAACACCAAAACAAGTAATTTTGGGGGAACACTGATCCATATTTGGCAACTATAGTGGCTATTATTTTTTAGATCAACCACTGCAGTGATGGCGAACCCATGACACGTGTGTCAGAGTTGACACACGAACTCATTTTTTTGGTTGATTTTTCTTTGTTAAATGGCATTTAAATATATAAAATAAACATCAAAAATATAAATCTTTGTTTTACTATGGTTGCAAATATCAAAAAATTTCTATATGTGACACGGCACCAGAGTTAAGTTAGGGTTTTTCAAAATGCTGACACACTGAGCTCAAAAGGTTCCCCATCACTACACTAGGGCATTTAAAAAATTAATGTAATTCTTTAACTTTTTACATCATTAATGTATTTGGTTCAATTTATTGCTCTGGGAATGTATCTTAATTTGAAATAGAAAAGCACAACTAGTTTTTCTTCCAATAATTGTTTCCTATGGATGGACAATTTGCAATACCTTTTTATTTGGCCTTATAGTTAGTTTTTTAATGCCAACAATAGTTATAAGAAAAATTTAACAGGAAATTGAGTTTCTATATACTCCTATTTTATATAATTTATTTTACCTCTACAATAGTTCTGTAAAGTAGATAAGACCACCATTATATGGATAAGAAAACTGAATCTAGACATTTTAGCTCCCCTTCCTAAGACCAACAATACAATAAATAGCAATGTTCAATATACAGTAGTTAGCTATATAAATTTCTAGGCTATATTTTGTTCTCTGTTTAATTTCTCATTACTTTAAATATTTGTGCAGACTCTAGAAATAAAAATTGTGGGTTGGATTATGTCCCACAGAAATATATATTGAATTCCTAGCTCAGAATATGACCTCATTTTCAAGTAGGGTCATTATCGATGTAATTGGTTAACATGATGTCTTACTGAAGTAAAATGGGTTCTTAACCCAATGTAACAATTTCCCTTTAAGAAGACAATATGAAAACACAGAGCAAAAAGTCTGTGATGCAGCTGCAGCCTAAGGAATGTCAAGGATTCTCAGCAAATTACCAGAAGCTAGAAGGGACCAGGAATGATTATTTCCTATAGGTAACAGAGGGAACCTGGCCCCTAGGAGGAAGGGAAAAGTAAGTAATGATAATATAGGTCTTCTGAGCATAGAGAGACATATTCAAGTCAACTGCTTCTGAGAAAATGGCCCATTTCTTCTCCACGTGCCACTTTATACATAGATTGAGAGAGAGGCAGCTAGACCTAATCTGGCATACATGTTTTCAATTACACCCTCATTGGCAATGACAGACATAGGGAACTTCATCTTTCTGGTATCAGGCAAGACATCGATTCTTGCATGTGAACATGACAAAATTTGATTAAGCAAGATATTATTAACTTCTCTGTTCAAATGTCATTTTCTCAAAGAATCATTCCTGACCACTATCTCACTTTCAGATAATATTACTTTTTATTCCCTCTTTATGCCTTTTATAACACTATGTTTACTTACTTTTCCTTCCTTTCTCCCTCCCTCTTCTCCTTCTTCTTCCATTGTTTTATTTTCTTTCTTTTATTTTCTTTAACTTTGTCTCATTCAGAACTGAATCCCTCACATCCTGAGGAGTGTCTGTGCCCATAGTAATGTGCTCAAGAAACATCAGCTAAATTACTAAATAAATGCAAACATGCACATATTTGGAGAAAGACATGAAAGCCATTATGTTTTATGTAAATCACACATTACCAGTAATACTACTTATTAGGGACTTGAAGTAATAAGACCAAAAAGAAATGTAAGCAATCAAAAAGTTGTTTATTTACACCAGCCATGAGATATACACAACTAATTTTGGTTATGAGCAACATAGACAAAGTAAAAATTTGGTAATTAATAAAATAATAACATGTAATTTAAAAAAGTTTTGTAAATTGGCAAATAGGTGCAACATTTAAGCAAAATGAGAAAAGTGGGTACACTTGAAAGAATGCAATAAATTTCAACATGGTTCCTACCTTGAACCTCCATGTATTTAAAACTACTATTCTTCTGAGAAGGTTTCCAAAGACTGACAAAATGGTCTATGGCAAAAAACAAGTTAAAACCCCTAACTTAAAGTGATCTCTGGTGATGCTAACAGGCAGTCCTAATGCTCTATAGCTGTGACTCTAGTTAACACATAAGCGTGAAGTAGTCACTGCAAAATGTTTTGATAATTTTAAGTGAAAGATGTAAAGAAATGGATAATATGCTATTATTGTCAGTTAGAAGAGTATGCTTTTGCAGCATTTTCCCCAAATAGTCTTGGCTGAGATAGAGGTCCTCTCTGCCCTCTTTTGTCAAGTCAGGCTTGATAGATATTTCCAACTGTTCATTAAATAATATCTAAATCATAAAGCAATAACCATCATATGACTCTCACATAACTATCTGTTTCTAAAAGAATTATAGCACTGATAGCTTTTAATGGCCATTTACAATGCCAGAGTACTCTTAGGTGATCTCCAGTGGAATCAGTCCAAATTGGTTACCCAGTGAATTTGATTTTTAGCTAAAGGTCAAATTCAATTTTACCTTCAAAATTGAGAAGACTTGGATGTGACGGTTGCATCTTAATATGTCTTTAGTGTGAAATTTACTCTATATTCATTTAAAAAAATCTTTAGGTTGAAGAAAAAGAATAATGGCATTCTTCTCCCACCCCCAAATTTCAAATGGATTGACAGCTTGACATGGGACTATCATATAAAAATTCAAATTATTACATTCATTCTATATAAAGCTCTTTAGAGAAAGGATCTATGGAACTTCAGCAGTCAAGACTTACTAACACTTCACCAAAGATTTAAGTTCACTCATATAATCAAACACAATTGCTGAACAGACATAGATGACACCTCGATTGGGGGCTTGACTCTTTTAAAACTTACATTACAGAGAATTAGAAAATGCATTTTTTTCCTGCAAGTAATGTGGTTCCCAAAATAAAAGACTAAAAGATATGGCTAAGCTGAGCATATCCACTTGCTTTTCCCAAATTCATTTGTTAAATAACTTATTGCTTTGGAATTATAGAGACCAGGCATCCCTCCACATGGGAAAAAACAAAACAAAAAAACAAAGTGGAGTGAATCTCTAATAGTCATGTCAATGATAGTATGTCTAATACTTAGATACTAATCTTCCCACCACTCTCCTTATAACATTTCCACCACCCCCCTCCCTGTTTTTCCATATCTTCAAATGGAAAATTTGTCCTTGGTTCCTCTTTTTTCACATACTTCAACTCACAGCATGTCTACCTGCTTCAAACCTTGATATCCAGAGTTTATTCTCAATACTGCAATGTGAGCATTCTTGTTAAAACAAAGGTTAGATCTTGGCACTTCTCCACACAAAACCCTGCAATGACTCTCATTGTCCTGAATGAAAGCCAATTCTTTACAATGGCTTACAAGGCCCTGCATAGTGTGACTTGTTACTCCTCTGGCATCCTGTCCTAATACCTTGTTCCTTACCTATCTGTTTCAGCCCTACCAGCCTTTCTTGTGGTTCCTTAAGCTCCCAGGCACGCACCTACCTTATGGGTTTTGCTCTAGCTGATCTTTCTGACTAGAGAAATCATCCTTCAAATACCAGCGTGGCTGTTCCCTTCCCTTTGCTTAAGTGTTTATCCAATAGCACCTACTCAAGAAGGCATATTCTGACCATTATTACCATAACGTAATCCTATTGCCCTTTTCACACTACCTTTCTTTAAAATTTATTCTTTCATAGCATTTAACAATATATAACACTAGAAGTCCGGTGCACAAAAATTTGTGCACTGGTGGGGGGGGTCTCTCAGCCCAACCTGTGCCCTCTCACTGTCTGGGACCCCTCAGAAGATAACCACCTGCTGGTTTAGGCCCACTCCCCTGATGGCAGATGGCACGCAGGATCCTGCGGTGTCTTCCCTGTCTCCCCTGGTCGCACACGGCAGGACCGGATCCCGTGCTAGGGTGGGCGGCAGCTCGGAATCGCTGCCACCCGCCCCACCCACCCCGCCCCACACTGGGCAGGCCCAGATCCTGTGCTGGGGCAGGTGGTGGCTGGGGATCACGCTGCTGCCCGTCCTCCCACCCCCTGCCCCAGGCCACACATGGTAGGCCTAGTTCCTGCTCTGGAGAAGGCAGCAGTTCGGGATCGCGCTGCCTTCCACCCTGCCTGCCCCGCCTGCCCCACCCTGCACACAGCAGGCCTGGATCCTGTGCTGGGGCAGTTGGCGGCTAGGGATCTGCCTACAGTATGAAAATTTAATGGCCATCTTTGTTAGGTTAATTTGCATACTCTTCTAATTGGCTGATGAACGTAGTGAAGGTATGGTCAATTAGCACCTTTGTCTTTTATTAGTGTAGATGTTATACACTTTATCTGTTTGTTTTCTTCATTGTTTACTGCTTGCATCTTATCATTATATTTAAAGTTCCATTAGAGCAAGGGATATTCATTTTGTTAACTGTTTTAACTCAAGCATATAGTCTAACAATAGCTTACAGTAAGCATTCAGGATATGTTTGTTGAATGCATGAACCTATCCCTTGACTCTACTTTAAAAATAAGTCTTGAATCTGATCTCTTCACATCACATCATCAACAACTCCTTTACTACTAATTTGGTTTTAGCCATTATCATCATTTGACTGAGTTACTGCTATTAATTTGTATTTTAAATAGAATATTTTTTATTGCTTTTAGAGAGAGGAAGGAAGAGGGAGTAAGAGAAACTTCAATTATGATAGAGAATCATTGATCAGATCCCTCCTGCACACCTGCTACTTGGAATCAAGCCCAAAACCCAGGCATATGAACTAACCGGGAACTGGACCATGACCTCCTGGTTCATAGGTCAGTGTTGAACCACTGGGCTAAACTGGCTTGGCACTAGTCTTAAAAAAATTAAAATCATACCTTTGATTGCCCTTCATTAGTCTATTCTAACACACACACACACACACACACACACACACAGAGTAATAAATCAGACTGTGTCACCCCAAACCCTCCAATGTCCTTTTTTCACACAGAGAAAAATCCAATGTCTTTAAAGTAATTATTTTATGTTCTGTAGAACCTGTCCTCCTCCCCTCCTCTCCTGTCTGACTTACTCTACTCCATCTCTCTGTCCTCCATATGGCTCCTTGAAAACAGCAGGCTCATGTTTAACGTGGGCCATTGAATTTAATATCCTCTTTTTCTGGTCTGTTGTTTTACCAGGAATCTCCATGGCTGGCTCCCTTGCCTCTTTCATTTTTAAATTGAAATTTCTCAGTGGATCTATCCTGACCACCCCAATTGTAATGTCAATCTCCTCCAACATTACTATTCCCCTCTCCTGATTTATTTTTCTTCATAATACTTATTGTTATGTCTTATAAAATTTTGAACATTTATTTTATATATTGTCATCCCCAACTAGGATGTAAACTTCACAAGGGCATTGGTTTCCATCTACTTTGTTCACTGGCACACAGTAGACACTCAATTAATAACTGAAGGTGGAAAACTGAAGTATGTATTCTTGGCATTCAAAAATGCTCAAAGGAAATACAAGTGTATAAAGTCAGTTTCCCAGCAAAAATAAACTGGACAGTTAAACAAATTTGAGCAGATTTTTTTTTAAAAAAAAGCCTATTTACAAAGATGTGGTCAGGGTGTGGAGAAGCAACATAGGAGAGTGTTTTATCCTTGGGACTAAAATCATTGCCATCCCACACAACCTCTCAATGGGAAGCCTGAAAATAAGATAGCCATTTGATCAGCCTTCCTGACATTAAGCAATGGGGAGAATTCAGATTAGGCCTAAAAGGAAAAATAGATGATAGAAAGCACTAGTGATTTTTAATGGCATGACTGAAAAAAAAATATCCAAGTGCCAACCACTCTCCATATTTCCTCTCTTTATCCTTAAATTCTATAGAAATGCACCCATGAAATATCACTATCCACCAAATTTAAAACCTAACCTTGCTCATCTTTTAACACTGACTTGAGGTGCCATCCTATATAAGATTCCCTGGAAGCATGGGTTACTGTGGTGTCCCTAAAGAGGGATTCCCTTAACAGGTAATTGATGACTTTTTGAGCCATTGTATATGACTTTCACAAGTAAATAATATAAAGTTGTTGAAATATTGGGAAGGAAATAATTAAGGCAAAGTGGTAGAACCTAGAGATGGGCCACTTTAGATCATGTGGGAGATATTTCAGAAAAAGTAATCTCTGACCTTCACTCTGAATGATGAATGGGAACCTTGTCAAGGGAGGGCCTGAGCAATAATATTTTAGTCAGAGAGGAGAGAGCATATAGACAAATTATGGGAGCAAATATCTCAGCGGACTCAGAGCACAATGAGGGAGGAAAACTGGGGGAGGAAGAAATGAGGTATAAAGTTTGGCAGGGATCAACCAGATGATTTGTGACTTTATAGGCCATTGAAGAAGTTGCTATTTAATTCAAAATCCATCAAGAAGCCATTGAAGGATTTTGACCTTAGGAATAACATAATCTAATATACATTTAAAAATATTATTTGGCCAATCTATGAAGAATATTACAACCATTCATTTTTGTTAAAAATGTGAGTGTAATATCTCTTTCCATCACTTTGCCTCCCACATTTATGTCACTTGTTTTAGCTGTCTCTCTCTTTTTACCTCTTTTATAACAATTTTTTGAACTCAATAAATCCAACATTGTTATTTGAATTGTAATCCACACTAGAATGATGAATATGATATGTTATATCTAGACACATGAGAAGAATTGGGTGTCTACTGTCCCTGAGTAATGCTTGCCAATTCTTCTATAAAAACTCAAGATAGAAGTAGAAGAGAAATGAAATGTGATTAAAAGGAGTAGAGAGCTTGGCCAGTGTTGCTCAGTGATTGAGCATCAACCCATGAAATAGGAGGTCATCGACACATGCCCAGGTTGCAGGCTAAATCCCCAGTAGGGTGCAAGCAGGAGGCAGCCAATCAATGATTCACTCTCATCATTGATGTTTCTATCTCTCTATCCCTCTCCCTTCCCCTGTCTAAAAAACTAGTATATATATATATATATATATATATATACATTTTAGAAGGATTAGAAAAATGTGGGAGAAATTGATATAAACAGTGAAAATACAAAAGCATGTTCCACAATTCACAGATGCTCAATATTTCCTAAGCAAAGTAAAGAAAATTATCTTATCTTTCTCTCTTTATTCCTTCCTGCATTCCTGATTTTCAATCTAGGATTATTTTCCTTTGGACTTAATAACTCAGTCTAGTATTTTTTTCTTGTTCAAGTTGGCTAACAAATATTTCACTTAAGGGTTTTCTTAAAACATATTTATTTGGGGCAATATTGCTGCTAGGTATAAAATTCTGGTTTGACATGAGATTTCTTTTAACATTTAAAAACATGATGCTCTGTTGATTAGCCTTATTTTTGCTTATTTGGTCTGTGTAGTCTCTAAAATCTTTTACATTAAGTTTGGTTTTTAGACCATAGAGTAGCTATCACTTAAATTACATGTTGTTGAAATTTATTTAAAATATTTTTTCCACTTGAAATTTCTATATTTTACTTAAATTGACATTAGCCATCTATTTTGATTTCTTCTCCATGCTATTTCTTTTGTAGTGATACTATCTGATTTTTTTAATCTTTTGTAGAATTGATTATATATGCTACTTCTCTTTGCATGCAATTAATTTGTAGCATTTAAGTTAAAAAATCATATTGGTCATAAGCAAAAACTGAAGAGTCAAACTATGCATTCTAACTTTAACTCTACAACTTACTACCTGTGAGATTAATTACTTAAACACTTTGTACTTCATTGTCCTTATTAGTAAGAGGGAAATAATAGCACATAGCCCATAGGATTATTGAGAAAGTTATATTGCTTAATCTATACAAAGTATGCTGTGTTTAATGTATCATCAGTACTCTAAGTGTCTATATTTTTTTTTCTTTTTAAAATAAATTTTAGGACATTGTAGAGATTGAATTGTGACCTCCCAAAATACCTGTGAATATAAACTTATTTGGCAAGAGTTTTTTTAGATGTAACTTATACAACAATGTCAAGATGATATCATTCTGGGTTAAGATGGGTTCTAAATCCAATGGTGGGTGTCTTTGCAAAAGACCGAGAAAGATACCCAGAAGGGAAGCACTTATGCAGATGAAGGTAGAGATTGAAGTGATATCCACAAGCCCAGGAACAATTAGAATTGCTGGCTGCCAACAAAAGTTGGTAAGGAAGCATGGAACATATTTCTTTCTCAGAACCTCCTAAAGGAACCAGGCCTGCTGATGCCTTAAATTTGGGCTTCTGGCCCACAAACTGTTAAAAAATAAATTTCTGTTGGTTTAAGTCATCCAATTTTTTATAACATTATGACAAACCTAGGAAAATAATATACATTCACAGTTTTTAAAAGTATTTCAATTCCTTCCATAAACCAATACATAAGTCTTAGCTTGCTATTAACTCTCCCTTGTATACAATGCAATTCCATGTTTTCAAAATCACCTGGAGAACTAGTGGTACCTCTCCCAAATTTCCAAGGCTATTACAAATTTATTCTTGCATTTATTCAATCCTTTTGACACAATTTTGAAGAAAAAAATGCCTAGAATGTTTTTGATCAACCATGTTGAATCACAACGGCAGTGTATTCCTGAAAGAAGTTAATTACTTAAGTTTAAAATATTTACAGTATCTTGGGTGGAATTGGTATATTGGTCTAAAACTGGGAGGGAAGCTTAAGTTAAAGGTAAAGACTGGGAGTCATCAACCAAAAAGGGTAGACAGGGATTATTAAAGCAAGTGAGATTATCCAGAGAGAGCAGAGGATAGCCTCTTCTCCCCCCAAATATGTGGCCTCTATATCTTTAAAAGAAATAGGTTTTTGCTATTTCAATACATATTGGAAGTTCACAATATGTAAGTCAACATATAACAAATAGGCAATATGTAGAAGATAATGTGTCCAGATACTTTTCTCTTATGAGGATTTAAAATAGAAAGCATGTAGCATGTGGACCCCTCACATTTGAGTTTATAAGGTGTAATAGCAGTAAACCTCTCTGTATTACTTCTCCTTTAAAATGGGGATGCAATACCTAGTATAAACCAATATGTATGAAATGTAATTTATATACTCTGTTATTTTGATTCTTATTATCACCATCTTTAAGGTAGCATGGCATATAAAGTTCCAAACTCTTCCATTGCAAGAATAACAGGTGAAAATTTAGGCCATGCTCTTGTGGCTCAGTTGGCAGAGCGCATTTCCATACACAAAAGTTGCAAGTTTGATTCCTGGTCAGGACACATGCAGTTTGATCTCTAGTTGCGGTGCATAAGGGAGGCAACTGATTGATGTTTCTCTCACATCTATGATTCTCTTCCTCTCTCCCTCTCTCTTCATCTCTAAAATCAATTAAAAAAAAAAAAACATATGTAAAGAAAAGGCAGGTTATAGAGGGATCATGTGTGTGTTTGCATATGTGTGTGTAATTTTTACTTTTTACTATTTAGTCCCTTTTCTACTTATCTCTTCCTTTCCTTAAAGACTTAGGCTGAGTGCTAATTATTCAGACATAAATTAAAAGAGGGGACAAATCCTCCTATCTATCATGTTTTTTATTTCCATAAAGCAGGTCATTAGATCATTAGAGGAAGTGCATCCACTTTTCCTTTTCTGCTCAATTATTTACATATTTTTGGAGAAAGGTGACAGAAAAATCAACACCTTTTAAAATGTGCATTAACTAATTTCCAAATAAAATTGCTTAAACTTCCCAGAAGAGTGTTTGGGATCTTTCATTGGCAGCACAAGTCGGTAATACTGCCAAGGCTCTCATATTTCATTGAATTATTTAAAGTGAGTTTCTGGCCCACATCCATCTTCCCCCAGCCATCCATTCATTCAATAAAGATCTCTGAGCACCTGCCCTATGATGGTCCCTTTATTGTCACAGGAATCCCAGAAGGAGAAAAAAATAGACAAAGGGCCAGCCCTCAGGAAGCTTCCATGCCAGCAGGATTTTACAGACTATCAACAAGCAAGCAAATGAAAGGTGTTAGTTAGATAATGACACAAGTCACAAAGAAACACTGTGGGAGGGGCCATGTGAACCTATGCTTTTCTGTTAAGATTCGCTGGTATTCTGAATGCCTATGTTTTCCAGTTGGTGTTTCATTTGTTATTTTACTGAAGTCAACCTAGGACAGGAAAATACCAATACACATCAAGGAAAGGCTTTAAAAAGAGGAGGGAGGAAGGGTCTCATGGAGTCAAAAGAGAGGTGCTCACAATCAGTGAATATGAATAACTCAAGATTCTCAGGAAGAGTAGCATGGTGGGAACGCGTCAACCAGGTATGTGAACAAGTCAACCAGGTATGTGAGAATGCCATGAAGATAAGAATGGTTATGTCTACAGTGTAGCTGAGGATGACAAATTTTAGACTCAAATTCCAGAAATTGAAAAGATAGGGGAAAAAACAGAGGTAGTGGTTTTTTAGCTCAGCCCATTAGCTTAAAATAGTCATCTATGACTATTTCATCAGCATAAATAAATATATAGTTATACATATATTCTGATTTATATATTATATAAATATATGTAATGTGCTTAATATTTTAGAACTTTATTTATTCTTCTTATTAATGCAGTTTATCAGGAAAAATGTTATGATTTTTGAAATTCATATATTTCCTATATTATTTAATTTCTCCAGAGAAAATTCACTTAGATTTAAGCTTTCTGAATTGCCTATTGCTTTAGTCAAACTCCCAAGTCATTACTTAAATTGAAAAACAGATATTAAAAAAAAAATAAGTGAGAATTAAAGAAAGTAGGGCATGCTGGGATGCAGAATCAGTTTCAGCAATCAAGGAGCTCCCTCAGGCAGTCAGGGTCCAAGATCCTGATTCTGGAGGCCCCAACAGAAGAAACGTAGTGTAGATGAAGTTGCCTTTCTGGAGTTACCAAGCCTTTCTTCTTCTGGAGAAGGCCTCCACATTTTTCTACAGTTTAGTCATCTATCTCTTATACCTTAGTGCTTATTAAGTTAGTTTTTAAATAATCCCAGAGGTTTCAGTGATACCTTTCATGATACTGGCTTTATTTTTGCTGTTTAAAATGTGCACTAAGCAGATCAGACTACTCTTAACTACATGGCTATCTGGGATGCAAAGGTGGAAAGAACCAAGTCACAGAGAGTGTTACAATGGCCCTAATAATATTGTATCAATTCAGCCAGAATTACATGATGACTTGTTATAACCATATATATATTAGAGGCCCAGTGCACAAAATTCATGCACTGGTGGGGGGTGGTCCCTCATCCCTCAGCCCAGCCTGCACCCTCTCACAGTCTGGGACCCCTCGGGGGATGTTCGCCTTCCGGCTTAGGCCCGATCCCCAAGGATCGGGCCTAAGCCGGCAGGCAGACATCCCTCTTGCAGTCCGACCTGCTCATTCCATAGTGCCCACCTGCTCACTGCTCTTTACCACCCGCCTGCTTGCTGCTCCTTACAGCTTGGCTTGCTGTTCCTCGGAACTGCAGCAGAGGTGGGAGGGGCTCCTGCAACCACCACTGTGCTTTCCAGCCACAAACCCAGCTTCTAGTTGAGCGAAGCTCCACCTGTGGGGGTGCACTGACCACCAGGGGGCAGCCCTGCATTGAGCATCTGCCCCTTGGTGGTCAGTGTGTGTATAGTGACCAGTCATTCCCAGTCGTTCTGCTGTTAGGGTCGGTTTTCATATTACCCTTTTACTATATGTTACCAGCCATTAAGGAAAGCCTTCTTCAGCATTCAGGAGTTCTCTGGCGCAAGGGAAATAAAACACAACCCAAAATTGACCTAAGCAGAAAATAAACACATTGGTTTAGGTAATTGAAATTGCAAACTGAAAATAATGGTTTAAATGATGTTCCTAAGATTGAATCTCTTTGCTGTTTCTTGCTCTCTCCCACTACTGGCTTCATTTTCAGTCTTTTTGTGGTCCTAAGGTAGCTGCAGTAGCTTCAATTTTATAATCTCTCAAGTTCAAATCCAACAGGAAAAGAATAGCCTCTTTTTATGATCTCACAAACAAAATCTCTGGGATTAGTTCTGACTGGGTTTGACTCTCTTGGGTTGAGCCATATGGCTGTCCATTCGTGAACCACTCACTCTGGTGGCCAGAGCAGGTTATGCTCTCACATGCTAGGTGTGTGTGCCACACATTCCATATTTGAAATAAGTGCTCACCTCCTAAAGGGCATATACTGAAATTCAGTGTTGTTTCTCAAATCCGATTTAGGATGCTAAAACCAGGAAATTGGTAAATGAAATGGGATAGGGAAAGGTGCCCAATATACCCATAAAAGCCTATTTAAATTCAAATGAACTGTAGCTCAAGTAGAACCTAATTACCATTCAGTAATTAATTTATGGTAAAAGCAAGCTTTACAGTGGTTTAGAGCTTGGGGTTCGGAATCAGATAGAACTGGGTCAAGCCCTAGCTTTCTCCCATGCTTCTTGTGACTCTCTAAAACAGAAATTACATTTCTACCTCACTAGAGTGTTACGTCCAAGTAATATGAAAAATGGGTTACTATAACATAGCATATATGCAATAAATATAAATTATGCAATAAATATAAACTATCTTCAACATTATTGCCATCATCATAAATTTCAGTTTTATCAGCAGCAGCAATACCATCATTATCATCACTATTATTATTAACAATATTCACCAGGAACATGTTTCTTTGGGCAGTAATTTTTAGAAATTTTAGGGGTATCAGGAAAAAATCTGTCCTTAATCTCATATAATTTTTTATATTTTTTACATTTTTATATTATGGCACTTTTTATGATATATTATAATTGTGTTTATAGTCTATTGTCTGACAGATTGAGGTCTTCTTGTAGACAATATTTAATCCATCATTGTATCCCCTTGTATAAAGTTCCTTGTACACTATGTGGAGAAAGGTGATTATGGCATAAAAAGGAATTCATATTGAGTATGAGTCTAGTACATGTAAAATACTACAGAATGTATATTGTATACACATGCTATTTATTCCTCTTACTCTGTTGTATAGGTAATGTTATTCTCAGTTTTAAATGACTTTATATCTTTAAGTCATCTGTTCTGGCTAAAATGAAGCATCTTGTAAATATAGATTCAGGATTAGAGTTATGATCTCTTTTAATATCAAAACTATTCATTTTTCCCTCTATGCTAGGATTTATGCAACTGTAGCATAAGGTCTTCATATAAATTTTTTGTAGGTATACATGACCTGTTAATTTTTTTGTTTGAGTTTAGGAGATTATATTAAAAGTGAATCTGAGCATATTCTTGATGATCACCTTATAATTTGGTGCTGGTATAATGTTTTAAAGTTTCGCATTTGAATTTGTTTTCAACGACCTTGGTATCAAGGGAACAAGTGAAGTGACAGCCTTTAACTTTTATGGCAGTGTCTCACAAACTGGCACCTCCAGACCTCTGAGGATCCTTGCACTCTACTTGATAAATGTTGGTTGAATAAACAAATTATTAAGTTCTCTCCAGAGAATGGATCTTCCTGGGACTTTCCTTCCCCAAATTCCTTCCTACTCATCAGTCAGCGACAATAGGAACTCCTCAGTTTTATTTTAAGCTTTATGTTCCATGGCCTTGAGAAGCCAGGGGCTAGAGTGGAAATTGAGAAGAACCTTGGAGACTAAACAACCAATGTGGACAAAGACTTCTTTACTCAACCCATGAGGGTTAAGATCCTGTGGAAGCCTGAGACTAAACAATGAATGTAGACAAAGACTTTTTTACCTAACCCATGAAGGTTAAAATCTTGTGGAAGCCTGAGTTTGGAAAACGTTATCCAATGTAGCATTTGGAACACATATAAATCTGCCTGTTCCTTGTCCTACTATTCTATTCTTAGAAATAGAATAATCACAGGAATTGAGTAGGCTCATTCTCTTCTATCACCCTATCTTCCTGGCTTCATTATCCCTGATTACAACAAAGGGATTCTGAGACTTTCAAGGGATGATTCTACCATGATACCTAAAAGTAGGTACAGCAGTATGCATTTGGTCCTTTAATCCTTCACCTTGCATGCCAATATTTTTTTCACTTTCTTATTCCCTCCTCCTCCAGAGGAAGACATTGGAATAGGCGGAGTAACAGTGAATTGTTGGGGACAGATCAGCTGACTTTGGGTAGTGAGAGCCTAACTTTCATAAGACTCTACTTTTACTAGTGGGTGTGCGTACTGTGCAGCCCATCACTATTCATGCTGGGCATGGGCTCTTGCTCTTTTGGAACCACTTACATTTATGGGGAGGGAGCTTTCCTCCTCTGTCCTCTGTTCCCATAAGATAAGTGCCCTGAAGGAGACCTGCCATTTCTCCTCTTGCACTCTCCAGTAACCATGTGTGAGCAGACCCAAAGTTCTGTATCATTGCAGCCTGTTTTGCTGACCCAGCTCTCCCAATAGGTCTTATTTTGGAATGAAAATAAAAAAAGTTTTTATTGGCTTTATTTGTAAGCTACTTTCTCTAACGGATTTAACGAGAGCCCTGTAGTAGAAGGACAATTGGGCACCTGATTAGCCATTAGCAAAGCTAATTATCTTGTCGCATTTAGCTAGTGAACCTTGTGTCTTCTCCCTCTTTTTGTGACATGGCAAGGAAGAGAAATGATGAGTTTTAAAGCCTGCAATCTCCAAAATCAGATTTTCAGGGATTTTTCTCTATGTCATGCTCTATCTTTTCTTACTTAGATAGTGCAGAGAGGAGAAGGTACAAAGGGATAATAGTCTTTGGCAGATAAAAGTGGCCCAAAACCTTTGTGCAAGAGCCCATGATAACCAAAGATCAGCCCAAAATATAAACTGCACTGAGACTAAGAGGAAGACATTGGACCAGAAGGTATAACTGATTTGTTGGGGAAATTTCCTCTACAACACCTGCTTTTTTTCCTTCTCTGATTAATTCCTTAGAGCTACTTATACATCTGGGGCATTTAGAAAGTTAGCAAACCATCAATTGGAAATACCTTTTTTAAAATATATATATATTTCAGAGAGGAATGGAGAAGGAGAGAGAGATAGAAACATCAATGATGAGAGAGAATCATTGATTGGCTGCCTCCTGCAACCCCCACACTGGGGATTGAGCCCGCAACCCAGGCATGTGCCCTTGACTGGAATCAAACCTGGGACCCTTTAGTCCACAGGCAGATGCTCTTCCAACTGAGCAAAACTTGCTAGGGCAGGGAAATATCTTTTGACCAAGAAAACCAATAATATACTGGTTTGCCTGGCTGGCATGGCTCAGTGGTTGAGTGTCAGCCTATGAACCAGGAGGTCATAGTTCGATTCCCAGTCAGGACACATGCCCAGGTTGCAGGCTTGATCGCCAGTGTAGGGCCTGCAGGAGGCACCAGATTAATGATTCTCTCTCATTATTGATGTTTCTAGCTCTCTCTTTCCTTCTCCCTTCCTCTCTGAAATCAACAAAAATATATTTTAAAAATAAATACTAATATTATTACTGCTTGTAGAAAATTTGTATTTTCTATCATATCTTGACTACACTTGTTATATCACTATGTAGGAACACTTCCACATATGAAGATATTTTCTCAGTTTGCTGAAATATGTATAATTTTAAGAACTAGTCAGTTATTCATGCAAAATTGATGTGGCCACTGAAGTCGTCCTACAGATAATGGAACTGACAATTTGATGAAAATGCTTTAACACCTACATCTTATAAAGCCACAGTTTACCCCAATAAATGCCAAAAATATGTTTTTGGTAAACATGGTCCTCAAGGTAAAGATAATCAGTGAATATAGCTTCTCAAATACCCTCAATCAAGGATACGAAGGAAGAACGGATGGGACAGAGGGAGGGTAAGAGGCCTGTTATGGTTTATTTTAGCCTTCATTGTTCCTTTCTACATTTCCCTAAAGGACATAAAATATATAAACCTAACATTTAAGCAGCAGATTTTAGACACTGACAGTGTTGGGTTTCAAATTACACCTTTGCAATACTAGCTGAATATCCTGGGATTTAGCTTCCTCTTCTTTAAAATATACATTATCTTATCTATTTCATAAGATGGTTTCTAGGATTAAACAAATTGACAAAGTCCCTGGTGTATAACAGGCATATAATAGTTCTATCTCCCTCCTTTTAACCTCACCCTCCTTAAATACTTCACTGGACAACAAAATCCTTAAGGAGTAGACTAGCACACTAAATTTTGTGATTTGCACAAAGTAGTTGTTTAAGAAATGTTATTGAGAGTATTAATGTCTATCTTAAGCCTCAATTGATCTTACTAATATAAAACCGTTATAGCATGAGAAAGTTTTTTTTTTAAGTGGTAATATTGATCACTTGTAGAAATCTAGTTGTAGAGGAAATAAGAGCCTCCTAAGAGAAAACAGAAATAAAGACCCTTACCTGGGGGCAAGTGCAAGGTCATGAGATAAACTTGGCATAAAATACTGAGACATCATTTTATTTGAACATTTTTTAGGGTGGTGATCACTTCATACTCTTCTAGGAGGAAACATCCATGCTTATCTAACTAAGGGATATTTGGGTACAAATGTCTAAGAAATAAGGCTCTAAGTCAGACATTATATACTAGGTACTTAGGAACAAAATTGTTTTTTTTTTAA
>NW_006296221.1:3366106-3378735 GCF_000327345.1 Myotis davidii
CTTCTACATTTGCTGATTTCAACATCAAATGTATCTTACTGATTCATCCTCTTTGCTTCTTTAAAGAATTTCAATTAATTTTATAGAATCTACAATTCCCTTTTCCTGTCACATTTTCACATTTAACCAGTTCACCTATATAATTGAGTCAGATAAAAGCACACTGTTTGGTACACACACACACACACACACACACACACACACGAACAAATATGATCATTCTTCATAATCCTATACTTCAACTGGATGGAAGCAGTGGTAAGTACTTAGTAGGCTGCAGGAAGTAGTCTGTGATTAGAGGGGAATGTTATGGTTGATTAATCTGACAAGTTGGAGTTTGAGGCAGGTTTGAAAGAGTCTTTCTGTATTACTTAGTCTTATGTGCAGATGTAATAAAAGACTATGTGAAGACACAGAGGCCACTAGAATTCCTTGTTCACTAGTGAAACCCAGTGCCTAGAAGCATCTGAGGTATAATAACATCCTAATTATTGTTTGTTGAATGAATAGATGATATACATGTGCATTTTCATGGAAATATAGTAATATCTAGGTATCCTTACTAAGCACCTACCATTGTTTCCTTCACTGTTAAAATCTTCATTATTTTATAAATGGCTTTGCTAATTGGAAAATTCTGTGGAGTTTTTGAACACTTAAAATTCCAATAATCCAATAATTATTCCAATAATTGACAAAAAAAATTAAATTCTATTCTCCCAAACATGAATAATCTTTTTAATGGGGTTATTATCAAGTTTGTCCTCCTCCATGCTGTTGTTGCTGCTGTCTGGTTATCAAAATTCATCCTTCTAAAAAACACATATGAGGGTATGAATAAGAGAGAGAACAGGGAAAGTGTCCATCACCCTGCATCTAGCACCCCCTGGCAAAAGAAAAAAAAAGCTATTAAATGAATCAATGAATGAACTGTTCTAGGATCTGAGGGATAAAATACAGAGTACAAGCATGTTTCCTTTAATGTCATATTGGAAACACTGACTAGAGGGCCTTGGAACACAGGCCTATGTTCCTATTTAGATAAAAAAGAAAGAAAATAGCTTTGATTTTAAGAAAAAAGATCCATACAATTCCATGGTGGAAGAGAGTGATTTGAGAGTGTTTGCCATGGTTCTCAGTTATAAAAGAAGACCTTCAAGTGGTTTCATGGGGATATGTTGCAAAAGGTGCATGCAACTGGGTGCAAAAGTCATGGAACTCTCAGCAAAGGCCTTGGTGGTCTCTGTATTAGCACATCTGGCCTTGACACCCAAAATCCTAAGGCATCTTTAGAAACAAATCTGCTAATAGGAACCAGTGTGCTTGATTTGTGAGCAGGGTAAGAGCATTTCCACTGCCCTCTGTCCTCTGCCATGTCCCTCACATCCAATCCATACTTTCCCGTCAGGAGTGTGAGCATTTGGCCACATGATCAAGGTGCCGATTCTACAGGACTGGGATCCCTCTTCAGGCCAGGAGTGGCATGGTGAACACTCATGGGTAATAATTTGCATGCAGATTGTACATTATCCTGGGCAAATCTGACTTCATTATAAAATCTTTGGGACCCACATTGAATGAATCAGACCACTGCCATCCTACCCAGGATCTCTGTGTTTGGCAGATCAAAAGCTGTTAGAGGGGAGGCCTGGCTGGTGTTGCTCAGTGGTTGAACATAAACCTATAAAACAGAAGGTCATGGTTCAATTCCAGGTCAGGGCACATGCCAAGTTTCAGGCTTGATCCCCAGTAGTGGCTGTACAGGAGGTAGTCAATCAATGAGTCTCTCTCATTATTGATGTTTCTCTCCCTCTTCTCTTTTCTTCCTCTCTGAAATCAATAAAAAACATATCTTTTTTTTTTAAAGGCTACCAGAGGGGAATTTTAAAACAATGAAAATTTTCAAAATGAACCGAGTGAGTCAGTGGGTTTATGGAAAGAAAAAAGTTGTGTTGAGCTGGAAATAAGGCTGGGAGGTCAGGCAGCCCATTTCCAGCATGGAACAGGCACAAGTTCACCAAGGTGACTTTTGAAATTCATTGCTTTGTGGTATGTTTTCATTATTTAATGTGAACTAGAGTGAATTTCTAAATGATATCTGTTTTTCAGGGATATCTGTTTTATAAATTAGTATAAACATATCTCCATATAAAATAAAGCCTATAAAATGATTATTAGGTTTTAATATTTATTTCAGATTCTCTAGAGATCTATACTCCTCCATGATTCTAACACTGATAAAAGCCATCACCCCTTACTGAGCATTTAAAGCCTGCCAGACACCCTGCTGAGCCCTCTATTCACATTCTTTTGTAATCCTCCCAACAACCCCTGTTAGTGTAGGTATTATTCTCATTATACTGATGAGGAAACCAAGGCTTAGAGAGGTTTAATAACTTGCCCAAGTCACACACACACAGTTAAGACTTGACAGAACCAACGATGAAACCCAGCTTTGTTTGACAGGACACCAAAGCATATGTTTTTCCTTTCTACTATGCCGCTTCAGCACAGATGCTCTCCAAGAAATCATTGCAAGCATTTGTGTGATGTTCTGAAACATGCCAGGCATAGATGAAAGAGGAGTAAGTGACGCACAAATGTGGGGGCAGTATAAGATGATTTAACTTTTAAGGCAGCTGTGCTGTGCTACTGTGAGCTTTTCAACTCATACTTGTTAGCTTTTCCATATCATCCATAACACCATTCTGTTGAGTAGGCAGATAAAAGGGGCCCCTTTTTGTGTCTGCGAAATAAAATAAAATGCCTTGCAGGTGAATTGATATAACATAGAAAGGCACGAAACCCTACTAGACACTGGACGTGAAGATTAAACATGAGTCTTTTGTTTCTCTTCCTTTACAAACCAGTAAGCAGACTGGCAACCTGATAAACTGAAACCCCTACTCTCCATCCTCCCTCTTTTAAAGCAGGAAAAAAAACAAAACACAGGAAAACAAACAATCTTTATAAATAAATTAAAATTCTAACTAAAAAGCTAATTATAAGTGTATTTGTTTTGTTGGAGGTAAGGCACATCTGTTATCACAAAGATAATTAACTCAGTCTGACAGATCTAATAAAAGGACAAGTTTAGCACTGGCTTAGCCAGAAGCCAAAGGCAAGCAATTCTTATAATTACTAGTTATTGTAACTGGGCTCACAGAAAATGATCTGTGATATTTAAACAGTAATGTTAATTTGCATTTAGACCTGTCCATTTTTCCCATGAAAGAATAAGTAAAATACTTATGAAAGCACCCAGAATAAAAATCTATTCATTGATAAGAATTTCTCGAACAGATAGTGTCTGTACAATGTAAATGTTTTAAAAATCATGAAGCAATAAATGATTTAACCCAACTTTGCAATGTAGCTGGGGAAGGTAGCCAATCTACAATGATGGGTAAAACCATTCTAGCATGGCCCTGTTTCATGCTGTCATTTATAGACATGCATCGATGTGCCTATTATTCCCTACCCCTTGAAATGAGGGGATTAAAAGTAATAATTAAATCAAGAACATTGCAAACAGACAAGCGAGGATACTGACTTCCTAGCCAATTACTTACAGTGTTAGAAAGATGAGGAAATTTTAAAAATCAAACAGGTAACACACCAGGAGATGAATGCTTTCCATTGTTCCCTGGCAGCTGCCCTTAAATAAAGCTTGTCTCAACATTTCACACCAGACTCCTTCCTGGAGCAAAACAAATCAACCTTTTTAAGAGTGGAAGTTACTCTTTAACTGCTCTTGTAATAAAGGCTGTAGAATTGAGTAATAACTTGTGTCAGAAAATATGTTCATAATACACTAAGAAAAGCACTTTAAGGTAAAATACCTGATAGTCAAGCACACGTTTTATTATGTTCTACAAATATGGTGATAGAATCAGCCCATTACATTTGGTAAATACGTTGTATAATTTCTTCACATAATTCCCTGACCATTCTCCTGTTCAGAAGGTGAATATTTAACCCACCAGCCTAACTAACTGCATTACAAACACTTGTATAAATATGCTAACAAATTTTATGGAAAATAGTCATTGCACTTTTCAGAGAAGAGTGGCTTCTGGTTTGTTCTTTTTTCACTTTTCCTTTGGCTTTTCTTCATTTTAAAACTTTTTTTCTCCATTTTCTAGGATATAATTGGGAAAACAAGTTTGACAAAAACTCTTGTTTTCAGCTTCGCACTGAGGAATTAAACTCTTTAATGAGGAAAAAAATAGAAAGGCAATCAATCTTGTGAAGGATGACACCTCTTCCAACATTCTCTCTATTTCCATTTTTTCCTCCATTGGCTCTCACCTCTAACACTTAATGATCTAGCCTCATATATTCCCCATCTTAATTCCTGGTATATGATTCATGATGCACTTTTAACTAATGCTCATTAATGCAACGGATTTTAAGATAGATGCTCACAAAAGGAAAAAAAGAAAATAGAACTTCTCCCCTTGAGGTTCTCAGGTCTACAGTTGGAAACCAACCTAGACTTAGGCCCTCATAGTACAATGTAAGAAGGGTAACTAGGAGTAAGCACAGGTTGCTGTGGGGAATAGTGTGGCAACTAAACCAAACTTACAAAGTAAGTTGATCTAGAAAGGATCCTAAGAGAAAAAAGGAGCCAAGAAACTTCCTGGAAGATGAGTAGAGGGAAAGGCAAGGACATAATAGACATGCTAAGCCAGTGAGCCTAAAGAGAGTGCAGCTATTAATACAAACCTGAAAAACATCTATTTATTCTGCAAGGTTCAGCTCTGTCCAGCTCTACCTGACTCATGTTAAGATTAGATAACTTGAGGTATTTTATGTATTTGTATATTTCTATATTTATCTTTTGATTCAAAGCTCTTAAAAATCAAGGATTATATCCATTATTTCAGTTACAGAATAAAAATCTACAAAATGCTAATAAGCCGTTGAATGCCTGTTACTAAGATATCAGGGTGAGAAAAATTTTAAAATATTGAGACATTCCAGAGCACAGATAGGTTCCTTCTTAATTCTTATTCTGATCAGCCACCATACTGCCCCAGTGAGAAGATTTAAGCATAAAAATGAAGCCTTAGTTTTTTATGGTAATATGGTAGTAGGTGTTTAAAGTAAGAGTTTTCAGATAATTTCTCTTTATCCAGATGCCTGTGAATTAGACAAACTGGAATTGTTTCTATATTTTTTCAAGGTCCCATTCCAGGTAATTGCCGGGAATGTACCAGTGGCAGTGGAGCTTGAAAGATGGGGGAAAACTGATGAAATAGGAGTCTCCAACCTTTTCCCACATCTGGGTGGGTAGAGCACATGCTTTATTTCTTATGGTTGCTAGGGGTCACTGTGTAAAGGCAAGATTCATCTGCCTGAAACTGAAAACAAATTGACTATTACTTATATAGTCTCAGGTAGGGGTGGATAGCTTTGTATAGGGGGAAGTTTTTCAGAGATGAGGGCTGAAAAGTAAGCACTAAGTCCACATCCCAGTCTTGCAAGTACAGCATCATAAAGAACAAATGAAATCAGAGAACATAGAATAGGTAGGAAGTCCCTGTAGGTAGACCAGTTCACTGAAGATGTGTGGCCATGACCTTCATATTGCAAAATATGACAACAGTAGAGTCAAGCTATTGAATTGTTGATTGACTTCTAGCAAGGTGTGGCATTTGGAGAAGGTCCTGTCTCTTCACCTAAGAGTAGAAAGACCAGCAAAGAAGGAATATGGAAGATGCAAGGGTCAGAGAGAATACAGAAATTGCACACAGTGCCTGGTTTTGCTTCCGCCCCACAATGTTGTTGTGGGTTTTGTTTTTTTTTGTTTTTGTTTTTTTGGCCATTGAATGCAAAAGTGTAAATGATTGAAAAAGACAGTAATCACTGAGGAAAAAGAAAAGACTTAAATGAGTATGTTTTCTTATAGTTTCCTCTTAGAAACACATTTGTGGATGTATTGGTTAAAAGAAGGAACCTGGGAGAGCAGACCTCATTGAAATTTTACGGAAGCCATTTCATCCTCATTTTCATAGCAGTATAATGGGTGAGACTCCCGGGAAAGAGGTTTGCTCATTTTAACTGTGATTCATGAGTGGAATCAGTCACCAGAGGTGGGGTCACACTGCTCAATGTTAAACAAAGGCTATGCATTTTTATTCTTATTCATATTTCTCAGACAACAGGCCTGCTAGCCAAAACTGCTCAGAATTAGTGTGCAATTCCTCCTTAGCTTTTAAAGCCAGTCAACTTGGGGGGGGGGGAGGTTGAATTTAAGAGATGGACTGTGGCCCTTTAAAAACATTCTCTGAATTTTGGTGTGTAATTAATCACAGCAACATAAGAAAAATATATTGCTTCCTTGCTGAGAATAGCATGTTTTCTTTGCTTATGAATTGATCCCTTCAACATTCCTCATGGGAATATATTTTTCCCTTCTCATGCAAACTGGCTTTAAGTCACAGCTGTGCTAATCTATCCATAGGAAGTTGCAGGGCTCATTGATTGTGGGATGCATAGGTATTCATCTACTTTAGATAAAAAACTGAAAGAAGACAATTAATTAAGTCATCCTGTGGTTATTTTTCAAAACTGTAACATAAGCAGTGACAGAAAAACCTCCAAGGCTTTAGAGTTTGTATTTGGTTTAGATAAGAATCTGAACTTTTGCAAATTGGGTTGATTTGAAGAAAAATAAAATATATCACATTTTGTGTTAGAGAATGGTCACACTATACCTCTCATTTAGAGCTTATCTCATTCAGCCTTTAGTTTGATGTGGATGTGTGATGGTATGAATCATTTTGTGTGTTTGCAGTATGTGATCTCCCTTATTTCATTTCAAAGGTCTTAGACTTAGAAGAAGTTTGTGCCAAGCACAGTTCTATATGTTGCTCAGTGTTTAGCCAATACTCTTCATTAATGCAAGTCATCCATACCTTACATCTTTAATAAAACACTCATCCAGTTAATCACTTATACCAAACACTAATTGAACATCTACAAAGCATCATATCTCTAGGCTCAGGGAGCTCACAATTAGTAGAAACTCATAATCATTATTTAGGGGTCCTTTTAAAGCCAATTTTGCAATTCTATGAAACAAGTTTTTGAGAAGAAATATATTCCCATAAACACATTATTTGCACTATGCCCCAAATCCTTTTGGAAATAAGATATAAATATCAAATAAAAAAGATTGTTAGTATAATGACCCACAGTAGAAATTCAACTAAGCTATATTGAGCATCTACAAAATGCAAAGTGAAAAGCTAAGTCTGTTGGTAACCACATGTCTATTAGAGACTTCAAAGAAAGCAGCAAGAAAGATTCTTCAAAAATATACTTTTAATTAGTCCATTGACCACTATAGAAACATTGAATAAAGCACCAACTGCTCACCTTAGCTGATGTGGCCTCCAGATAGGGACCCTTCTTTATGGTCTCCCCTGTCTTCATTGTTCCTGTGTCATGTTACTCTAGGCATTTTGATGGTCCTCCAGTTCCTTGGAGGTGCCAAGTTCTCTCTCACCACCGGAACTTGACATATACTGTTGGTTTTGCCTGAAACCTCTTCCTCTGCTATTATATTCTCTATCCTTCAAGGTTCCACTTAACCTTCATTCTCATCTTTCTCTAAACCTTTCTTTATTTCTAGTCCTGAGTTTATGTATGGAGGCCAGAACACCCTGTGCTTCTACTATCTTAATACCAAATGTATATATGAATTTTGGTTTAGGGTCTGTCTTCTCTGATTAATGGTGAGCTCCATGGAGATAGGATCATATCCCGAGTAAATAGCATGGAGCCTGGTACTTAATATGCACTTAGTGATTATTTGTTATGTGAATGAATAGGGAATTACATATTCTATTACCAAATTTCAACAGAATCATTGTATAACAAAATCTACTTAACTTTACATATACAAAAAGCACATTTGAATGTTCCTTTTAATTAGAAAATGCTTTGGGATTTCTCTGACTGTGGTCAATATTTTGAATGGAAAGAGTAATTTCCGCTGCACATATTAGAATTAAAGTATCAAAACAGTTTGAACAGTGCTTTCTTTCTTTTTGTGGCCCAATTTAAAATATGGAGTGAGCATCTTTAACATGCCTTGGCAAACAAAGAATATATAACTTTCTAAGTTTGTTTCACTTTCCAAGTTTTTATCTTTTGCTATTCAATGTCATGAAAAAATATTTGATTTTCTCTAATGTGAAGTTTTTGATGGCATTACTTCCACTAGGATATGGCCATTTTTTCATGATAATCACTTTCTTCATATGTGTTGATAAATTCACTTCATTAATATCCACTGGCTTCTTAGCTAGAATCTTTCAAATAGAGACAGTATCTACCATGACTTTGGAAATTATTGACATAGAAGATATGGACTGAAATGTTGAAAGTGAGGATACAATGAGGGTAAACCCCTTATTTTCAAATTAAAATGAATTGGCAGAAGGAATTTTTTTAAAGATTCTGTGAGTCATCATTGCTTGTAGATATGGTTGCTACTTGGATAGTCTTTTTTCAGGTTTATAGTAACTAGAAATACAAATTGATGGGAGAGGCCAGCATAACCATCTCAATTCTACATTGTTTAGACCATCGAAGATCATAATTAATAAGGAACATTATCTGAGAGGCCACAAAAGTTACACAGGGAATAATTGGCAGATAAAATTTTAAATTCGGGTCTTTTTGCCTTGAAATTTCATGCTCTTCAACTAATATCACACTGGTTATTCATGGCTTCAGACAAACTTACTATAATCAAGATCTTATTCATGGGCTCAAATTCAAACTTCATCATTTAATGTCTGTGTGTGGTTTGGGGGATGATAATAACACACTTCAAGTGGGTTTTGAAAGGATTAAAAGAAATGGATAATGTAGATAAAATTTCAAGTCAGATTAGTGATACTTAAAAGAACTATTTGTATTGCAATCTTCCATTTCTTGATATCAATTTTATGGAAATATTAAACCTATAAGTATTACAAATCTTAATAAATTAAGATGACAGAGATCTTTGCTTTATTCCATATTCTATATTCTAAAATCCTGAAATTGTGCCAAAAAACAAAATAAGTACTTAACTAAGTTCTGTTGAATAAATTAATGACTCCTCCCACTGCTCCTGGTTCAAAGTTCTTATTTTCCATAAAAACAACTCAGAGAATTTTTAAGACATTAGAATGACTATGTGAGAATGAAAAAAGATGTTTTCATGTTGTGTGATGGTGCCTAGCTTTTGTCTCAATCTTGTTTGAAGAGCTGGGATGAACTCCATGGAAGAATTCTTAACAGAGAAGATGGCCACCTAAAAAAGCTGACGAGCTCAGCATCATGTATTATGGGATAAAGACAGCATAGGATGGGGAAATGTAAATCACATTCAAGAAAAGAAGCCAAGGCTATAACTAGAAAAGTGTGAGGGTGAACACATCAAAAGATCAAAAGTTAGAAGAATGAAGTGCAAATTAGGGATGGAGAGTGAGATGGATCAGGGTAAGTGGTACAGGAATAATGCTATAAAAATTTGATGCCCTAGGGTGTTCTCTGCATGGTGCTAAGCCTTGCAGGATTGAAAATTTTTTCTTGCGTGAATTTTAAATGCTTTGATTTGTACTTAATGATAGGGAACTTGTATGTGCCACTCAGTAAAGATGGATTTGTCCGAGGCCCTGCTAAATCAATGCATATTCACTGAAATCTCTTGTCATTGTTCTGCCAGAGAAAGCCCTGCATCCATTCTGCCACATGGAGATCTGGCTAGTCTGTATCTGTGTTTGTAACCAGCTGGGACTTTTACTGTCTTCATTATGCCATTTATTATATCAGTAGACAGTTTTCCTCCAGTCTTTGTTTTCCTTGGTGGAAGTTATGCTCCTTTTGTTTGTGTTATAATAGAGAACAAGCCATTTCCTTTTCAACATCAACAAGCCCATCAGTCATATACTTTGACTTATAAATTTTGAGTGCCTTTCAGCACTTTTAGGACCAAGAAAAGATGACTTTACTCTGAGCCACAACATTATGAGGGCAAGAAATTCCCTCAAGAGGTCATATAATCTAATCCTCTGACTCCAATTGAACATTAGCTTTTGAAGAGCTCATCACTTACAGATAAAATCTTCCTCTTGCTTTATATTCATATGACATTGAAGGGGGCTACGTTTTCTGTGAGCCTAGAGGAAGAGAAAATGGCTTTCTTCAGGCCAAAGAATTTTGCCTCTTTTACTAAGATTTACAACCTGGCAAAGAAACCTGTAAATGGATCATTGCTGTAAGACACAGTTCTACCTATATCTAGTAGTTAAAGGGCCAGCTTGGTACAATTGTTTCCTCCTGCTCCATAACAAATTACCACAAATTTACCCAAAACAACACAAATTATTGTTTCAGAGTTTCCATGAGACAGAAGTCCAGGAATATGGGTGCTTTACTCAGAGTCTCATCAGGTTAAAATTCAGAGGCTGACTGGGGCTGGGATCTCATCTGCAGCTCAGGATCCTCTTCCAAGTTACTGATGGTGAAAGTTTTCAGCTGAGGATTAAGATCTCATTTCCCTGCTGACAGTCACCTGGGGGCTATTCTTATCTTGGAAACTTCCCTGTTACATGTCAGCTCTACAACATTTCAGATTTTTGTTCAAGGCCAAAGGAAGACTATTTACTTCTGCTTCCAGGCCCTCTGATCTCTTTTGTAGGCACAGCTTATTAGGCCTACCCAGGATAATATGCCCTTTGATTAGTTTAAAATCAGAGATCTTAATTTCATCTTAAATGTCTTCACTTTTGCCTAGACTATAAAGAATATACAAGGGTCAAGAATCTCAGGGACCAATTTAGAATTCAGCCTATCATAGTGGAGATGCAGTAACCCATTATGGTAGTATTTGTTGTTGTTTTGTTAATTCTCACCCAAGGATATTTTTCCATTGATTTTTAGAGAGAGTGAAAGAGAGAGGGAAAGGCGCAGAGAGAAACATCAATGTGAGAGAGACACATCCATTGACCACCTCCTACACACGTCCCAATGAGGTCTCCAGGAAGGAGCCTGCAACAGAGGTATGTGCCCTTGACTGGAATAGAATCTGTGAATCTTTGGTCCACTGAGCCAAACCTAGGGCTATGTTAGTTTTTGATGATTGTAAGTTGCCTTCCAATTTAGTGGCTTACAAACAATAGTAATTGATTATAAGCTTATGATTATGAGTTGCAATTTGGGCTAAGTTCAGCTGGAAAGTTCTGGCCATCTCAGCTGGATTTACTAATAAAATTGCAATGAGCTATTGGGTTGACTTGGGGCTTCTTGGTCCTAGATGTTCTCACATTCCTGGTATTTGACAATAAGTCTACCTTTCTCCAGAATGTAGAAAGTGATCTTAGCATTTTTTCACAGTGTAGCTGAGTTCCAGAAGAAACAAGAGGGATGGAAAGCACCTTTCAAATCTTGCCTTCTCTCGTGTTTCCTAATGTTATATTGGCCAAAAAAAGTCAAATGTATAAGCCAAGGCCCCTAAAATAGAGAAATATAGTCTCAAATGTAGGAGCTGAAAAACTGTGAAGCCAATTTTTAAAATTTGCCACACCCAGCAGAAATTTCAAGTCAGGCAAACAAGGGGAAAAGACCACTGGATTCAACACTAATACAACACACATATACTCCACTTTCATAAAGAAAAAAAATCATTCTATAACTTATTTTAAAAAAACACTCTTTTTGTTCACCTTTTGAAATTAAACTATACTTTTTGAACTTTTATTTTTTGATATTTATTTCAATTTCTATTTTTCTCCTGGTTTCTTTTTAAAGTAGCTTTTTTTTCCCTAGAAAATATATTGAAAGATATGAGTCACCATTCCTCCATGACCTCATGAAATATTTTGTAACTACATGCACCCTTATGACCCCTTCTCATTTCAGCTTCATTAAAAATTAGGATGTACAATTAGAATACGTAATTTGACTCAAATCTGTTCAAAACCAACCAGACTTGGACCTTAGCTGTAATGACATTGAAGCCCATAGCATTCAAAGAAAATTACAAATGAATCAGCAAATTTAATGATACTGCAGGCAGCTCTCTTTTCCTGATCAAAGACTACAAGGAAGAATGAAAATCAAGCAAAAAAAAAAAAAAAGATAACAGGAGGACAATATATGTATTGGATTTTGTCTTGTCAATAAAAATAAACTAAAGTCAGGAAGCTCTCCAGAGTAGTTTCTGGGAAAGCAGAAGGACAGGGGAATGCTGAATTAATTAAAGAAGGGGGTATTGTGACATGTGATTCTGAAAAAAAAAATGTCTAAGGTGAAAATACGAGCAAGAAAGAGAGGGAAAGCAAGAGTAAGAGAAAAGAGGCTGGGTAGCATTTGTGTAGCAAAAACAAATACTTCACTTACATGTGCTTAAGATGTTTAATTATGTACCACACTAGAGGCCGGGTGCACAAAAATTTGTGCACTCGTGGCAGGGAGGTCCTTCAGCCTGACCTGTGCCCTCTCGCAGTCTGGGACCACTCAGGGGATGTTCACCTGCTGGCTTAGGCCTGCTCCCCAGAGGATCGGGCCTAAGCTGGCAGTCAAACATCCCTCTGGCAGCCCGAGAGACCTCGGGGGATGTTCAC
>NW_006296221.1:3379150-3380709 GCF_000327345.1 Myotis davidii
TAGAAGCAGGTATCTGGGATTTATTTATCTTCTATAACTAAAACTTTGTAGCCATGAGCAGAGCCCAGGCCCAGCCAGGGCAGGCAGGAAGCTTGGTTTCCTTCATCACCAGAGGAAACCCAAGCCTCATGCTCCCTCCAGCTCTGTGGCCGCTGCCATCTTAGTTGGGTTAATTTGCATACTCGCTCCTGATTGGTTGGTGGGTGTGACTTGTGGGTGTAGCAGAGTGATGGAGTGATGGTTAATTTGCATCTTTCTCTTTTATTAGTGTAGATTACTACACTTAGGTTCTCAAAGAATGATGTAAGCATGAGAAGGACTTTATAAAAACACGCCATTCCTTAATACTACCAGCAGAATTACATTTTAAAACACAGGTGTGTTTATATTACTCACCTTTTTAACGCAAAACCAAAAGCATTGGTGGTTCTGTATCATCCATAGGATAAAGTTCAAATTCCCTAACTTTGCAAACAACCTGGCTATGACCTAATGCATACAGTAAGCAATGTTCATAGCTGTACCTAGTATACCTAAGAGAAATTATATAATATTTCTGTGTTTTTGCTTTATTTTTTCCACCTTCACCTGGAGGATTCATTATTGTAGCCTTGGTCAATTTTCCAGGAAATAGTGCATTTTTTCCCCATCCTTTGCACTTCACAAACCAGAGTTTATTTCTCTAATCACATTTATACTTCTGCACAGTAAATATTGGTTTATTAGTCTTTCTTTATTGGTTTGTGAATGACTCTGGTGCAGGGACAGTACCTGGTTCACTGCTGAACTTGAATAACAGTACCTGAAATGTAGCAGGTGCTCATTTGGTGGGAATAAATGAATCAATCAATCACGAGTAAATAAATGAAGTTTTCAGAGAGGTATAAGGGATCAGAGTCTAACTACTCTAGCCTTCAAAAGAACTGACTACCAGTAGTCTATGGGGCTCCCTTAAAAATTGCCTTCACATGTCACCTATCATATATATATATAGAGGCCCGTTGCACGAAGAGATTCGTGCAATAGGTTTTCCCTTCCCCTGGCTGCCGGAACTGATTTTCCTCCAGCATCCGGGACCCAGGCCTCTGTGGCTCTGGATGGAGCCTTCAGTCTTTGCTCCACTACTGCTTTGCCCCTATTTATGCAAATTAACTGCCATATTTGTTGGGTTAATTTGCATACTCTCCTGATTGGCTGGTGAGTGTAGCAGAGGGGTGGTTAATTTACATGTTTGTCTATTATTAGGTAAGATATATATATATATTAAACTAGGAAGAGTGATACCAACAAGTAAAGTGAGCCAGGAACTGTGCTCTGTAGACACTCTAATCAGTATTTTTGGTCACATATCAAGTTGTCCTTTGATTTCAATATCTGTACACCACCTGGACTAAATCTGGTTTAGGCCTATTGTCCTAGAGTAAATTCTATTTGTGTCCTTTTTCACTATCAAAGATATTATTTGTTGTAAGATGAATTATGGGATCATCCTGACGTTGCACTTATTTTTTTAAGATTAAAGTGTCTAATCCAGCCGTGGGCAAACTACAGCCCGTGGG
>NW_006296221.1:3380776-3381228 GCF_000327345.1 Myotis davidii
CAACGTCGGGAAACACGGCCGCAGCTCCTTCTTCTGAGTCCAGTTTAAGAACCCATTGTGGCCCTTGAGTCAAAAAGTTTGCCCACCCCTGGAATCCATGAGAATATTTAGAAAGTACAGAGTAGACTAAATTTAGAATCACAACATCAAAAAATTAGAAGATTTGGGTTAGAAATTAGAATTGAAACTCCTGCCACTAACTCAATGTGGTTTTAATTGGAAGCTAAAATTTAATTTACTTCCATTACATTAAGTGGAAAATAAAAGAGGGGAGGGTGTAAAAACAGTATAATATAATGTTTAAGGTTAAAAAATTTTTTAAATCAAACTTGATTGTACAAGGTTAAGATAAATAAAACATAATGTAGAGAAGTGAAATGTACAGAACATCCTCAGATCTTGTATTCATTACTTATTTTATGTTTTTCCCTTACTAAACTTTTTGCAAAAGA
>NW_006296221.1:3384924-3404555 GCF_000327345.1 Myotis davidii
CCAAACATTCAAACTATTCCAAAAAATCCAAGAGGAAGGAACACTTCTAAACTCTTTTTATGAGGCCAGCATTATCCTAATCCCAAAACAAGATAAAGACACTACAAAGAAAGAGAATTACAGGCCAATATTCCTGATGAACATATATGCTAAAATACTCAATAAAATATTAGCAAATTGCATCCAGCAATATATTAAAAAGATCATACACCATGACCAAGTGGGATTTATTCCAGGGATGCAAGGCTGGTACAATATTCACAAATCAATAAACGTGACACATCACATAAGCAAATTGAAAGGCAAAAATCACATGATATTATCAATAGATGCAGAGAAAGCATTCGGCAAAATCCAACATATATATATACTAGAGGCCCGTTGCATGAAGAGATTCGTGCAATAGGTTTTCCCTTCCCCTGGCTGCCGGAACTGATTTTCCTCCAGCATCCGGGACCCAGGCCTCTGTGGCTCTGGATGGAGCCTTCAGTCTTTGCTCCACTACTGCTTTGCCCCTATTTATGCAAATTAACTGCCATCTTTGTTGGGTTAATTTGCATATTCTTATTTTTTTAAGATTAAAGTGTCTAATCCAGCCGTGGGCAAACTACAGCCCGTGGGCCAGATCTGTCCCATTCGGCTGTTCTATCCAACCCACGGAGCTGAAAGAGCAGAGGGTTCTCTTGCTCTCCCCTCTGCTCCTTCACCAGCAGCAGTGTTAACATGGCAACGTCGGGAAACACGGCCGCAGCTCCTTCTTCTGAGTCCAGTTTAAGAACCCATTGTGGCCCTTGAGTCAAAAAGTTTGCCCACCCCTGGAATCCATGAGAATATTTAGAAAGTACAGAGTAGACTAAATTTAGAATCACAACATCAAAAAATTAGAAGATTTGGGTTAGAAATTAGAATTGAAACTCCTGCCACTAACTCAATGTGGTTTTAATTGGAAGCTAAAATTTAATTTACTTCCATTACATTATGTGGAAAATAAAAGAGGGGAGGGTGTAAAAACAGTATAATATAATGTTTAAGGTTAAAAAATTTTAAATCAAACTCTTGATTGTACAAGGTTAAGATAAATAAAACATAATGTAGAGAAGTGAAATGTACAGAACATCCTCAGATCTTGTATTCATTACTTATTTTATGTTTTTCCCTTACTAAACTTTTTGCAAGAGTTGCAAGCAAATAAAATGTTGACTGGTTTGGCTATCACATCTTTTATCTCTAGTGAAGGTGCAAATGAGCAATAAAATGGTTTCTTGGATGGTAATAGAAGAGAGATAGTGAAACAGTAGAGGACCAAAGCAATCTATAAATGGGATAATAAGAGCCAGCCTAATCAAGTGGATTGCAGATGATATTGTTTGTTTCAGAAGAAGAGAAGGAAACTGATGTATAAATATTATTTTAAAAGGACCTTATAGGATCAGCCCTATGAAATCTAGCCAACAGTTTTCCCAGAGGTTAAGGAAAGACTTGTCCGAATTCATAATGCAAGAATAATTTATATCTCACCATTCACCATATTCTCTGCCTGCATACTATAATATAGCCATATTGACATCTGATCATTCCCCAAGCACACCATGCCATTTTAGAACGATGCACTGTCCTTGACCCTATTTGCATGGATTGATGACCTTCTTCTTCTCACCCTTCAAAAAGCTTAAGTTTGCTATCACTCTCTTCTCTTTCCTTCTCTTCCACCTCTATTTACTACATGCATCACCTTGTTTAGATTTGAGAGAAGTTTAATAGTTCTATTTCCTGAAACCCATATCCCCCAACATTGCTGAATTGTTAAAGACGTGATTTGTGGAATCAGAGAGATTTGTATTTGAGCTCTACCATGAGCCATGTATCAGAGGATATTTTATAAAATATCTGCTAGTTTTCTAACCATAATTTTTTAATAATATAGTGAAAATAACATCAATCTCATAAGATTGTTTTGGAGATCAAGTGAAATTATGCACTAGAATTGTTTACTACAATGCCCAGAACTCAATGAAAACTAATAGTATAGATGATTTTTCTCACTAAACTGTATAATAAAAATGTTATTAATCTTTTTAAAAATTCATTGGGGTGACATCTGTTAATAAGATTATATAGGTCTCAAGTGTACATTTCTATAACATGGCATTGTGTGCACAACACTCAAAGTCAAATCATCTTCCATCACCACATATTTGAGCCCATTTATTAAAACTTTTCTAAATAGTTTTGTGTCTTTAGCACCTTTCCACAGTACATTTATCAAATATAAAGCATTTTAATTATTCATATCATTCTCTTCTGCTATGTGCACCAAATCTAAAATAATTGATCAGAAAGTCTATAATAATTTTAAAATTAACATCCTGAGAAATGTTGCATGAATGTTTTCTCTACAGTTTTATCTGGAGAATATGTCCTTAGCTGTCAAAGACTAAGCCTATCATTAAGGAAACTTAGATAAAGATGGGTAGCCATGGGAGTGCCATGTGCCCACGAACTGCCTGGAGGGAGAACAATCTTTTCTTAAAACTACAAAAATTTGACCACTACATCACAAGAACGGTCTTCTGTTTTACTCCCTGCAATCAGTGAGAGACCATTTCTATATTACACCTTCTCTCCCTGAAATTCATTTTTTGCTTCCTCCAGTTTCTTCCACATAGAATTCTTCCCACACCCCTTTCAGATAGCTTGTGAAAAGTTGCCAAAATCATCCATTGTTTCAGGGCAAGTTTAAAATAACATTTCTGAACAATGGACAGCAGACCACATCTGTTCTCCAATTCCTCCTCTCTCTCCAAACTCAGACATTGCTTCCTTCAGAGCCTGGCCATGCCACCTCAATCCATGTTGAGAGAATCCACAAGGAGAAAATACCATAAGAACTATGTTTAGCACCACTATTTCTATACTGTTTTTGAGATGATAAAAAGCAAAACCCAGGTCAGGAATTTGAAGAGGAAGAAAGCTCTTGGGTCTGTGGCAGAAAAACTGAAAGACTCCAGGGCTTCAGTGACAACAGATGAAAATACCAACAGAATAAGCCTTAAAAATCAGGTATTTAGCCAGCCATTCTTGAAAATTCTTTAAACATTATTCTGATACAATTGATATTTTAAAATTTTCCATATTTTCACCAGTCCCCAAGAGCCATATTAAAATGTTCAAGCACCCTGACTGGTTTGGCTCAGTGGATAAAGCATTGGCCTGTGGACTGAAGGGTCCCAGGTTCGATTCCGGTCAAGGGCATGTACCTTGGTTGCAGGCACATCCCTGGTGGGGAGTTCGCAGGAGGCAGCTCATCGATGTTTCTCTCTCATCAATGTTTCTGGTTCTCTATCCCTCTCCCTTCCTCTCTGTAAAAAATCAATAAAATATATTAAAAATAAATAAATAAAATGTTCAAGCAGTGCAAGCAAGTATAGTCAGCCTAAAAGAAGATACATGGAATTGGGGTTCACAATGAGATGCCAGGTCTCATTCTGTCTCTATGTTCCTCATCTCATAAGCCTAAGTTTTTTCATCTTTGGTATGAGATGTTAAAGATAACACATTATTTAAAGTTCACATATTTCTAAAAACTATAATAAATAACTCTATTATGAAGTATTTAGGATTTTTTTTCACATCTGTAACCATGTTAATAAAATCAGCACTACTAGCTTCTAAAATCATCAGATGCATTAAATTTTGGTAAATCTATGTAATCTTCTTAATTCAATTATTTCTCTAATACTTAAGATCATAAAGACCTGAGTATATTGAATTCCAACTTTTTCATTGTTGACACTATTACAGATGTCCCTTAATTTTCCCCTTTTGCCCACCTCTACCAGACCCCTATCCCCTAGAAGAGGAGTGGATAAAAACACTGAACTACAATTTCTGATTTAAAAATTGGCCATACAGATGATAGCCCTAAAATTAATTTCTAATGAGCACGTGAAAACAAAGGTAATAAGAGTCTACCTAACATCGCCTACCAAGGTGATCACAATCCCCCAAAATGCTTCCTACTGACAGACATCATATTAACTATAATATTAAACAAATTATTGCCTGCGTTTCCAACCAGATGGTCAGCAACCACGAGGTTCTTGCTGAGCAATTCTTGAAGGGGTGCCAAACAGTTGTGTAGTTCTCCTGATCTTTCTGGATGTCAGCCATCCTGTGCCCCATGTGACTTATGTCCCGGGGATAAACACTGGTCAGGAATGGTCAAAGCACGGTCATTGAGCTGCAATACCACATGACCAGGAATTGCATCTTGAACTGAGAGATGGAGGTAAATGCATATAATTGTCCAAACTCAATAACAAAATATCACCTTTTTAGTGATATTGCTAAAGAATTTAATGGAGCCTGGCCAGTGTTGCTAAGTGGCTGAGCATAGACCTATGAACTGGGAAGTCATGGTTCCATTCCCCATCAGGGTATATGCCTGTATTGCAGGCTCAATCCCCAATAGGGGGTGTGCAGGAGTCAGCCAATCAATGATTCTCTCTCATCATTGATGTTTCTCTCTCTCCCTCTCCCTTCTTTTATAAAATCAATAAAAATATATTTAAAGAAAAAGAATTTAATGGAATGTTTTTTTAGGTACCAATATATCCAAATATGTTTCTATAGAAACCTAGTGGAATGGGCCACTTTATTTTCACCAAGGATTATAAGGCCAAAATACTTTATTTGTATTTTTTGTAATTAGAAAAGTATTTGAGCCTTTCACTCAACATTAGTGAGAAAGCTCCCAACTTTTAAGAATCTTATTATCTTAGATCATTTAATGATTTTACTTAAATTTTCTATTACTACACATCTTTGAGATGGCTTTGTGCTAAAAACTGCATTGTGAGTCAGGTTTGGAAAATTTAGAATCTTAATAGTTGTAACTACCTGGACCATTGTTCTATGGTAGTTGACAAGTCATTAGCTTTCATCAGACTTAGTAACAGGAGATGTGAAAACCAGAGGGCTTATAGTATCTCCACTATCCTTACATCTCTGGTTCATAAAAATAGAGAGATTTCAACATGTTAAAACTGGTTGGGAGAGCATATTATTTGTCACAAGACTGTAACATCTATTTTTTTTAAGCTTCTGAAATACATGGGAGAAGGAAGGTGGCAAAAAGGGAGGTTGCATAAATCATTTTTCTGCAATCTTTCAGTAAAATTATTTTTTATTTCTTATTGCAAATGTAATCAATCTTCATTATAAAAGCATAGAAAGTTATAGAATGTTATAATAATAAATAAAAATTTCCAATAACTACCAAAACAGAAATAAATACTGTTGAAATTTTGAAATAAAGTTCTCCAATCTTGTTTCTATTTCATATCACACACATAGATCTTTAGCTACTCATGTTTATCTTTGACAAAAATTAAGGTAAGTTTTTACAGTTTGTAATCTGATTTTTTAAAAACTTTTTTTAAATTGATTTTTTTAGAAGAAGGGAGAAGGGGAGAGAGATAGAAACATCAATGATAAAAGAGAATCATTGATTGGCTGACTCCTGCATGCCCCCCACTGGGGATCAAGCTCACAACCCAGGCATGTGCCCTTGGCTGGAATCAAACCTGGGACCCTTCAGTCCGCAGGCTGACGCTCTATCCACTGAGCCAAACCAGCCAGGGCTGTAATCTGATTTTAATATTTGGAATTCACCTTGAACATGTTCTGTGCCATTAAATACATTTCAACAATATAAATATATATGAATGTATGTAACTACTTTTTATTGTAAGGTTAATTTGTTCCCAACTTTCACCAGTAAAATAAAGTTGAAATAAATATTCTGATAGATAAATACTCTTGCAAATGACACATTATTTTTCTGTTAAATTTCCAAAACTTAAATTACTAAATCCAATGCCAAAATGGACTAGAATATATTGAAATTTTCTTGGAATATATTTAATATGAAAACTATAGGGTAAGAAAATTCTAGCTGTGCAGAGCATCATCAAGACCATGGAAAAGAGCTCTCATCTTAATATGGGAAAATCTGCTCCAGAGTAAATAAATTCCCCCACAAATGATGGTTAGAATCTAAGATTAGAGTAATAGTCTAAATCCCAATTTAGTGTCCTATGTTCAGAACAATGTCTTTCTCTTTCCTTGACAAATAATGTTTCTTTCCTTCTTATTATTGTAATGATAAATTGGAAACACCCACAGAAACATGTGCACTGGCCGTCCCTCCAAGGAGAGTGCTGCGTGGAGAACGTCAGTGCTGTAGCTATCTGTGTACCCGTGTGAGACCGAAACAGACCCAACTCAGCACTCCTCCCCTGCTTTCCAAAGACATAGCTACTGGAGTGAGACCATCCTTTTCTCCCCCTGAAGCTATCTTATCAGTTTCCTCTCCTGAGCCCCTGTGGATGCCGGGGAATTGTCAGCTTCAACCTTCCTACAAACAACTCAGTCAGCTGAAGTGCCAAAATTAAGCTTCTTAATTTAGCACTTTGATTTGAAAACCTTCTTCACTCTCAGTTCCAAGCCAGGTATTTATAAAAGTTTTCACTTATCTGACAGAGTTCAGCCTCTTTCAAATAACTTTCCCCTCCCTCTGGGAGGCACACACTCTCAGTCACTTGCCTTGGAGCAATGAAGAAAATCACCTTGGGGATAGAGGGCTCAGGGCATTGTCAGAAATGAAGGAACTCCAAATGAGAAGATCCTGATTTCATAGAATTCAGCACAGTAAGGCAAAAGCCATCCAAGAAAGTCACCAAAACTTTTGTTGGATACCTGTATATTGTATGCCTGTTTGGATCCTGGAACAAGAAGATTTCCATCTGAAATTTATAAAAGTTGCTCACTCACAGCTTCTCTGTAAATCAGACTCAGTGAAATTAGAGCTAAAAGAGATGTTAGAAATTATCTATTCTAGTCTTTCAAAGATGCCAGTACATTGGGCAATTGGGCATATAAATACTGCATCCTTCATATTGCAGCTCTAAAGGAGATATTTAATGCAATTACATTAAGCACTTGCCATAACCCAAATGCCCTTTCAATTACTAATGAAAAAGTAAATACTTTTCAATACATTTCTGTGAACTGTTTCTGTGTATTATTGTCTTTAGAAGTGTAGATAATTTTCATGTTGTATAATTATAGTTGATATTTTATAAATAGTGTATAATACTCTATAAAGTGACTTCTCCTATTTTGCTTTGGCTTCTTGGAAGCTGAGAGTGAATGTAAAATTCAGTTAGTATCTAAACTGACCTTTATAATCTGCATTTTTTGTGTTTACATATTCTTAATTTTCTACTTATATTTTATTTATATTAAAAGTGCCTTAAAATTATTTATGTAATAAGTAAAATGCATACCAAATTAAGCTAAATGCCTGGCATTTCATTTCAATGTAAAATGTTAATTTACTGCAGCATTAACAAAAACCTTTGATAACTGGGTTGTAGAGTGGAATGGAAAGAAGGATAAAATCTTATGTTTGAAATGGCTTTGAACAAGTTAAAATATGCAGTTAGAAAGTTTATATAGTGTATCTAAGGTATTACTATATTAATCAGGATGCTTAGGTTAGCCATTTCTCCCCTATACTTGGATAAGTAGGTATTTCTATATGATAAGTTGAATCTGCTACCCTAATCATTGTCAGTCTTTGAGTTCATCACTTTGCTGAATTCATAGGTTTGTCTTAATGGAAAAAAAAATCAAAGTGGTCAAATATGTGAGTGTGCTTTTTTAATCTATAAAGTACTCTTTCTATATCAATTAGCACTTTGAGCAAAATCAGTGAGAAGAAAATGCATCATATCTGAGCATAATTATTTGTCTGCCGTACTTGTTCATTTATCAAGTTCATTATATGAGGACCAATGATAATAATGAAAGTCCTACTGAGCCAACCATACCTGGTTCCATATTAAGAAAGATCAGAACACAACTCACCCAATGGCTCACACTGACAGCATGGAGTCAGAGAGGCTCTTGGACCTGGAAGGAAAAAAAAAAAAAAGTGAGTTATAATTCCAGCTCCACCTTTTCCTTTTTGGTGTTGGCAAGTCCCTCCCTTGTGTGAGCCTTTCTACTTTTGCTCTGAGAGACAAGGGCACTGTAGAATGCGATCACACAGGTGTCTGTGCTCTTGGGATTGAGGATTCTACTGATGCTTTTTCAATCAGGAAAACAAAAGTAGACAGAGGTTCCACTCTGACATTTGAAAATGAACAGTAGGGAGACCATGAGTTTCCCAGAAGTGGAGAACATAAATTTGATTAAAGTCACAATGCAACATTGAAGGCAAAGTGCCTGTGTCTCTGTTGATTGCTGAGTGACAGGCTCTGCGGGGGGCCCTGCTGGCCCTGGGAAGACTAACTGTATTGGCAGTCAGCATGGAACAGACTGCAGGTCAGGAAGGAGCCCTTTTTAGCCACACTTGAGTGACTGGAGAGCAGCGTTGTCAGATTTAACCGTGTTCAGTGCCGAGAACAGTGATAGACATATGCTGGCCATCTTCCCTGTCCGTTAATATTCTAGACATCCGGGAAGAATGTCTGAGTTTAAGAATTTAGAAGCCAGTTACTTTCTGCTAGACAATTTTGCTGTTCAAATGCAAACTTCTCAGACTTGCATGTTAAAACATAGTCCTTCCCTTTGACCACCTCTTTCTACTTCAGAGCAAGCAACTTAAAACTTCCTCCCCAGACTGAGCCCTGAAATGTTTGCCAAATGATTCTGATGCCCTGGCTTGTATCCTTGGTCTTGAAAACATTGAGAAGTTCCATTGTCTTTGAAGTAAGTATGTTCAAAAGAAATACCTAATTAACCACTCTTAGTTGAAAATCTCTATATTTTCTATACCTTCTAACCAACACAAATTTATATATAAAAACTGCTGATGAGAATTCAAGAGATACACCTGTTCACAAATCAGCATGTATACAAACTTGGGAATGAAGAAAGAGAAAAATTAGTTATAATAAAATATGAATAAACAAAACTTTATAAAGAGGAATAAATAAGTAGAAAAGCAACTAAGTTTCAAAAATTATAGAACTGTAGAGCTGACAGGAACAGAAAAAGCACAGTATCCAAATCCATGGGTTAAAAAACAAGGAAGTTGGAAGACTCAAAGTAATAAAATGACATGCTCATAGCCAGCCAGCTAGTTACTAGTAAAATCAGAATTAGAATCCAGATCTCTATAATTTTTTATTACATTTGAAATAACAACATCATGAGGTCAAGTCCACGCCTTTATTTATGTAATGTATTTAAAGAAAAAGCTCTTAGGAAAAATTCATAAAAGTTACTCTTTTTAGGAAAAATATGTTATGCCACTTCATATTATTTTTACAAAATGCACTTTAAAACCAAGTGTCAGGATATTCCTTAAAGTATATACTTTTTACCCATTGGAATTATATAATGAGGAATTTGCATAATTAAAATTTTCTCTGGCAGGTATCATCAAAAGCTCTCTGCTACCTAAAACCATGAACCAGACCATGAACAATTTTCTCCCTGGAGAGCTTGAATAGGTGTTAAGGAGTATGGGGAGAAATAAACCCAAGAATTCAAATATAGCAGGTCTCAGAATAATAAGGATAGGCACCACAAAATAAATTCTATAATAAAGTGATCAAATTTTAGATAAGTTTAACCTGGCTAGTCATCTCATTGACACCTTACAATTTATTCCAGAGATTGGGAAAGACAATGTGGATAGATCACCAAGAATCCATCACAATAGCTGGAAAATCAACTTCAAGTTTTCATCCAACAGAATGCAATGTATAATCCTCACTCACATCTATTTCCCAGATATATGTACACATACACATCCCAAAATGAATGATGCAGTCTAATATGTATATTGAATGTCAAAAGAATGATACAGGCAATAGAGAAAAGCTAGAAAGGGAGGGAGAAAAATAAAAAAAAACAACAACATATGAGCAGGATGTTCTCTGGGCTAGAGAACTATTTTATACATGCTATTTGCACATAATTACATTTCAACTTCTCAATAAGCAAGTAGAGCAAATAGCACTAGTCCCACTTTGCCAATAAAGAGACTGAAATTCAGGAAGTTTAAATAACCTTTCCTAGAACATACAATGTTATAAGCAACAGAATCAGAATTCAAATCTCTTCTAATATTTGAAAATGTGGATATAAAAATAAGGACATATTCGGGGATGCCCCTAGGGGATAGAACCAACAGCTATGATAAACATGGACACCTATGCAGTAGAGTTTTGAGGTACAGCAATACTGTGGAGAAACAGCTTGGAGAAGCTCAGGAGTACTAAAAGAGGCTCCAGCCATGATTTCTCCTGGATGCTTCTCAAACTTCTGCTGCACTGGAAAGAGATCAGTCTCCTCTGTTTCTAAGATTACATGGTTCTGGGTAGTGAAGGCCTGAAATTTTAGATTTCATGGGTTTCAAATCTTGATGGGACTCAAAGGTGACATATGATGCACATTAGTCTGTAGGAGTAAAATAAAATAGCATTCTTTCATTAACATGTCCATGGTAATGGCTCTCACTACAAATTTAAAGTTTGTTTTAAGACAATCCAAACTTTCAGGCCTCGAGTGGTCCTTTAGTCACCACACAACTGCTGATCATTCATTTCAGCCCTGATATCACAGATTCATTAGATTCTAAGCACTCACACTTTTTAATTTTGTTTGTTCTTCAAAACAAACAAACAAACAGAACAAAAGTTGAAGTGTTTTAAAAATGTATTAACCCCAATAAAATAATGGAGATATATGATTTTTCCAGCTTCAGAAGATTGTCAGTGGGGCTACTGTGGAGTTGTTTTTACAATGAAGTGCAGTGTTTTTCAACAATGAAGGCATTGGTTGGGGATTACTGGGTCTAACAATGCCCCAATTTACATCAAACTCTATGTGATAGAAAAGTATTATTATAACATACTTTGTATTTAAAACAAATTTAATATATATAAATACAGTGTTTTTAAGTATATTATAAACAAATCTGAAGAGGACTTTTGTATGTAATTTGATTAGTATACATCCTACAATCCCCCTCTGTCTTGTCTCATTTTTCCTTTTTAAGCATGTCAATGTGATTGTTAGAAGCTCCTTAACCAGAAGGGCAGAGTCTAAAAAAATGAATAATTGTAAATATCAGTTCTGATATTGCCCTAAAAAATTGTAGTGAAGACAGTTGAATTACTGGTAGGAGGTTCCATATCTGCATGCACACTTTCCTCCATTAGTAGGTATGATTGAAAGTTATCTATGTATGAGTTCCATGAACCACTTCAGGAATTATAATGTTCCTTTGCACTTAAATATTTTTAAAAAGCCATAAAATATTTTAAGCCATTACCAGTGAGTGGAAGATTTTCTTTAGATTCCACTTAAAATGTAATATTCTTTAGCCCTGTGTTTTATTTGCCTTAAACACTTGATAAATTTGCACTTAGAAAATGACCCCTAGAAAACTGTTCATTCAAGGGGAAAAAAATAGAAGTAGGAGGGGGGAAAGGAGAAAATTTTACCCCTAGCAGGTAGAGCTAAGATTCAAAGTAAAGAAGAACTTTTGGGGTAGCAAGTAGTGGATAAATTCTGGGAAAAAAACAAAGGGAAAAAGTAAAGGAATTTCAAGCCTTATTAAACCAGGGCACATTCTTCTCAGTGAGCTCTTTTTTCTCTGGCCTTACTGGAAGGCAAGGTGAGCTTGATGAAATAAATTGTAGCTCCTTCTAAACTCAATGGTCCTGTGCAAATCATTTCAATCCTCTTTTCCTTAAAATGTTTCTTGCACGTGATTCCCTGCCTTTGTGAAATCTTTATGATATTGCTGATGAATTCTTATATGCATGGTAGTGTAAAAAAGTCACTTCTGTTTAGACTCAAGAAAGATTGCCATCAAATCCCACTCTGCTATTTCAAGCAGGATTTCCATAAGAGCTGTTCAAAAGGCATGGCAATTACATTACAGCAACACACACATAAATAAGAAAGGCAAAGGAAAAAATCACCTTTCAAAACTCTAAAATAATCTCGGAATAGCGCAGTGGTTTAGAAAGGTATAAACACACTGAAACTACATTGATTTATATTCCACTGTGATGAAATTTGTAATGATTACTTGAATGGTAGATCTGGGGGGGGGGGGGGGTTTTAGGAGGCCGCCGTCCCGCCAGCCCTGGTCTCAGCTTCTGAAACCCCAGCAGGCAGCCGTGATGGAGAAGATTTTCATGTAATTAGGTAGCATAAACAACATGGCTGGAACAAATCAAGCTGTATGAATTAATTTTGAAATATTAATATGGAGGCAAATGACTGGCCAACTTCAAAGTCATCTTCTACTGAATAGGCTCAAACACTAACTTGTAATCTTTTCTTGTCAAACCTGGCTCTCTTTCAGTTTTCTTGATGTCATTAAATAAAGCCACCATCTATCATTCTCCATGACATAAGTCATTGTTGATATTTCCATTACTCCCAATTTCAAACCCTTTAACAAATCCTGTCTTTTTTATGTACTAAATAGCCTCCTATGCCTGTCCATGTCTTCCCATCACCACTACCATTGGCATCACCCTAGTCCAACTACTATCTTCCACAATTATTTCCTAACTATTCTCCTTTCCTACCCTGTTTGCTCACAATGGCTAGAAATAGCTTTTAAAAATGTAATCTTCAACTTATGCCTCTTAAATTATTTTTGACTTATTACTCCTAAGATAAAGATATACTTATTTATAGTCACCTTTAAGACCAACCTTATGTGTCTAGCTCTACCTACATCTTTATCCTCTACCTGGAAGCATTTTCCCTTTACTTGGAGGGAAAAGAGAGGATGACTTATCCCCTATCCACCTGTTTCCTGTGATGGGAACTCCACACTGAGTGACATGCCTAGCATTTGTGCTGCCCTCATCTGTTTGTTGCTTCTGCCTCTTTTGGTTGGTTCTATGCTCTTCTGAAGAACTGACAGGAATTTAATGTTGAGCACCTAGCACTGCAACAGGATTGTCTTTATTCTCATCACTCTAGCTTTCTGTCTTCTACAGATTTTGTTTATGTTGTTCCTTTTGTTCTGGACATACTTCCCTTCTCTTATCACTTCTTATATTTGAGTTCAACTTTTCTTATCTGTCTCACTAAGGCAAACTCTCGTTTTACAGGCTCTCTTGGTGGGTTCACAGTAGTAAGGTCACAATTCTTTGAACCACTTTGAGTAACATCCTTCCCTGCACTACTCTAGAAACCCTCTGAGGGCAGAAACTACCTAGGTCTTTGCTCCACTGAATCTAGCACCTAGTGATCCTTAAATATGTGTCGATTGGCTGAATGCCTGAGTGAATGTCAAAATTATTACATGATAATTAAAATGATAACAAAAGCTCAATTTTATATCACTTCCTATGATGACTATGCACAGTGTAAAGTTGATCAAATAAGAAAAACTCTAAAGTTGGAAGGAACTTTGGAGGAATTTGTATTCATCAAATATTTCATAATTCAAACTTTTTCAATTTAGCATAGCTCTTCCCCTACACACCCGATGTTATATCATGAAGATTCTACTTTAGGTAAATAATTAAATATGACGAATGTCAAAAGTGAGGTCTAGGGAGTCATTCATTAATTGATTCATAAAATATTTGCTAAGGACCCATCTTACATTTGGACAAATTGCTTAATGTCTGACAGGTGAGCCTCATTTCTTTAAAAGTGAAGTTAATGTCTGTATTTCATGGCCACCCTTAGAATGAAATGAAAAGCTAAAGTCGGTTAAATTTCCTGCATATCACCTTTTCATTGTTGTCTCTCAGTGACTATTGTTTTTATATTTATTGTATAATACTTAACACAATTTAATTTTATAATAACCAGACAACATAAGAATTATTCTCCATTACTTTCATTTTATAGATCAAAAACTTCAGAGAGTTTAAGGGGCTTATAAAATGTTACCCAAGGAATTAGCAAGGTAGCTCATGGAAAAAGTCAGTTCTCCTGATTCCTAATCTACTGTATAATTTTTTTTAATAGAGAGAGATTATTGTTCAGTAACTATGAAGATAACTTTGGCCTTTATGGTCTATTTTGACATTTACAGTCAGCTGGCATATTATTTTATTCTATATTTGAAAGATTCACAAGTAAAATAGCCTCTATAATTAAACAAAGCAAAAACAAATCAACTAAAATAATAATTCTATCCCATTTCAGAAACAGAAGATAAAGAGCTGATAAAATTTATTCACACATTTCCTTTTAATATTTTTTTTCTTTTTCTATTTGTATTTTGAAACATTTTGCCTTTTTATTTGCAGTGATTTTACGTCATATGATTTGAGTATATTATGACGCTCCCGGTGAATATCTGCCTTTCAGATATTCCACATATAGGTTCTTGCAATGATTACCCTCCCATTTCCAACATTCACATCACCCAAATGTCTCTGTTACTTTCCCCAATTTTCACTAGCATCTTCTCTGTGCCCTTAAATTATTATGCACTTGCTTAATTTGTTATATACTTATTTAATTTACATACTTACACAGTATTCATTTCCAAGACAACTGGTTCCTTCTAGGGATTAAAAACACATAGAAAGTCAAAATACGTATTTCCCTAATGAAAAACATTGACATGTCAAGTAAATTGAAATTTTCAATTATTTTTGTTCCTTTTTTCTAGTCTTATCTACCATTACATAACATCTCTATGACTGCATTTATGCCCTCCTTTTTCAAATATTTCCTATCATGTTCCACTTTCTTCCCTCCCTGGGACTGTAACTGCAGAGATAATAGACAGATGATAGGAAGACAGCATGTGGATATATCTGTGAGTGTGTGCATGTATTGTGTGCTTGTGCATGTGTGTGTTTCCTGCCCTCAAATATCAGAAGGGAAGACACATAATCACAATTAAAAATACCAATGAAATCAAAGTACAATCTATTTATTTTTTCTCAGGCAGTATCCACAGGGCTGAACCATATGAAATTCCCAATAGCCAACTGTTTCTGACCATAAAGATGCCTTTGTCATATTGTTCAATCTAATAAAAGCATTAAAACCATCTATCAAAAAATAAAAACTGTTGTTGCCCAACTAGACTCAGTTGTTTTGTCATTATGAACTCACTTTTTAGATGAACTAAAAAAACTGACCTATTTGGACCTCCCAAGGAAGCATTATAATTTAAGCAAATTTTTGTTTCAATGCTATTTCACCCACATATGAATTGTAGTTGATACAAAGGCAAACAGCAGTGACCCACCAATTGGCCACATCCTTTTGCCCTCTGCCAGGGAGGAAGGGCACAGGGAGAAAACCCTGCCTGGCTGCCTAGCTAACACTCTCTTTCACACTCCCCCCACAGCTGTCCTCCCACTTCTCTCTCTGACTGTGCTTCAAGGCAAGCTTAAGCAAATGTTTTGTTTTTGTTGTTGGTGTTTGTTGTTGGTTTTTTTTTTCTCCCACAGTCAAGCAACATTTATCCTAATCAACATCTACCCAAATCGATACATTTTAATTGAAACTAATGGCAGTTAGCTTAAACCAACAAATTTTTCACCAGCCTAAGTCCATTAAATCAATGTATTTCTCAAAATTGCTATATCTTATGTAAAACAATGAATTTTCATTTTATCCAGGACACATTTTTATTCCTCTCTAATCGGCCAAGTTAAAGAGTCAGACTGAAGTAATAGATTTCTTTTTTTCATACCAGCCCCAAGATCTTGAATGAAAGAAACATATTAATCACTCAGATATATGAATTCTATTTCATTCGATTTAATGTAACAGACATTTATTGAGCACCTACTGTTTGTGAAATACTGTGTTTGACACTCTGGAGGGTACAAAGTGATTAAGATAGAGCTTCTGCCCAAAGAAGCTCATAATTTAGTGGTGAATACTTCCATGGGCAGAATTAATTATAACATAAGACATAGCTAGGGAAATGTAATGGAGGAAAATATTAACTGTGACTGAGGTATTCAGGAGGATACACGAAGGAGGCTGCATTTATGCTCATCTTTGAAGGATGACTACCTGTAGTGGGAAGAACATGCCAGACAGATAGGATAGATGAAATGATATATTAGTTAGGTAATACCAACTACTATAACTAAGTGTACATCCTAAATTTTAGTAGCTTAACAGAATAGAAATTAATTTCTCACTGACAAAAGAGTCTACAGTGAATGCTTCTGACCAAGAGTCACCTATCGTTAACCTGATGTTTCTAAGATGAACTGTCCTTCTAATTGGTGAGTTCAACATTCCTTAGGACTTTGATGACTCTGCCAGAAGCAAGAAGAAGGGCAAAGAGCTTGGAGAAGGTGCATCTGCTTCTAACAGTCTTAGCTGAGAAGTGACACCAATCACCCAATCACTTCTGCTTATGTTCCATAGATAAAAAACCTGACCTTACTGCTTCTACCTTGATGCAAATGGACTGACAGATGTAGACCTTATCTGAGAAGCCACATCCTAGTGATAACTGTAGACTATGGGAGTAACAACATGACCTTAAGTGGACAGCCAGCTACTTGGTTACAATCAGAGACACTAGATGAGAAACACAAAAGGTGATAACTATGGCATGGAAGATGAATGATAACTATTTTAGGAGGAAGGCAAGGCCAGAATATGAAGAGCTCTTTATATCATCCTAGAGTGTTAATTCTGAACAGAAATGGGAGTCACTGGATGGGATTCGTGTTCTTATTTAAAAAAAAAGAAAAACAAACAAATAAAAAACATAGAGATTCCTCAAATGAGGAAAGAATCAGAAGCCAGAAGTCTGCAGCCTAAGATAGAGTCCTCACCAGGACCTGACCATGCTGGTATCCTGTCCTTCTACTTCCTGCCTCCAAAACTGTGAGAAATCATTTTCTACTGTTTACAAGCTACCCACTCTATGGTAATTTGTTGTAAGAGCCCAAATGGACTAAAACAAACCATTACTTAATTTTATCATCAGTAAACTAGAGCACATGGTATCACTTTCACAGGGTGCTTACCCCACAATATACCCCTGGATTACCCAAGAGGGCAAGAAGGTGGACATCTATAATCACTTCTATTAAAATAAGAAGGTATGTTTACATCTTTCAGATTATATATACGCTCAAGAAGAACAATTAGTAAGGTAATAATGCAGCCATCATTTTTTTTTAGAAAGTATGCAAGGTGTGCTGTATACATTACTTCTAATCCTTACATATTTAAAACACACTCCATGTTGGGATCCACTTGATGGTTTGGCCTTCACATAGCCTTATGTACACACTTAATTTATTCTACTGAATTTTAGCAGTATCATTGGGATTTGAATAAACTGTCTTAATATTCTCTTTTCAAGAAGATATACTTGTGCAGCATTGGACAAAGCTGGCAATTGTATGTCTAATGGGGCACGATTGAACTCTGTCAACATTCCAGCATTTCCAGGAGGGGGCATCCATAGAAATAAAATTAAGTCAGCTTGGCAAGAGAGCCCCCAAACATTTGAGGATTATTTAAACTCTTTGAACATTCAATTACACATACACAAGATTATTCAATGCTAGATTTTGTACCTAAAATTCACTCATTAATTTACTTATTTAATTATAATTTATTGAAAATCACCAGGTTTGCCAAGCTCTGGAGCTACATTTTCTCAGTCAAATTTCCAAGAGATTTCTCTCTAATGCCCTCTACCCCTGCCATTTGTCTCTGGATCTATTCTTGTTCATCAAATTATGTTGATCATTATATCCTACATATGAGTGAGGAGCAATTAAAGGACTTGTATGCATGCATATTAGCATAACCAATGGACACAGAAACTGGGGCAGTGGGGGCTTGCCCGGGGTGGGAATGGCTAAGGGGGAGGGGTAAAGCTGTAAAAAAGGAGACATATGTAAAACTTTGGACAATAATAAAAAAATAATAATAAATATATAAGTAAAGAGCTGGGCGCAGTTAAATAAATAAAATAAATAAATAAATAAATAAATAAATAAAATAAACCAGAATAAAAAATTTCCCAAGAGAAGTATATGTGATATTTACTTTGGTCACAAGTATGTATGCATTTATTTATTTGTAAAAAAGTGTCACTTTCTCTAATAATGAGAAAAATTCCTTGTACTCTCACTCCCAAAGCATTTCTGATGTATTCCCACTTTGCCAAATGGAGCATGTTTCACTCTTTTCTTCTCTTAATATAGTTGATTTGAAATGGTTGATTAGAAAAAAAAAAAAGAGTCCTTTCTATTACTCATTTGTGAGGAAGGATGAGATTTGGTCTGGTGTTAGTTTTTATAGTGATCACTAGAGGCCCGGTGCATGAAAATTCATGCACTTGGAGGTGAGGGATCTCTCAGCCCAGTCTTCACACTCTCATAATCCAGGACCCCTCAGGTAGGGTCCAGTCCCATCGCAGCATAATTCTTGTTCCCCAGAGCCTGCAGGCCAGGGTTAGGGACCAAGATTCCCAGATTGCAACATGGCTCTGGTTCTCCAGAGGCTGCAGGTCGGGGGAGGGACCCAGAGGCCAGTCTGATGGCAGCATGGCTCCATTCCCACAGCTCTCTCCCACTGCCATGCCTTGGGTGGCAGGGGCCCACAGCTCCCTTCCGCCGCCATGCTGCAGGCAGCCGGGACCCAGACTGACTCCTGCCATGCCGGCCAGAACCCAGAGCTTCCTCCTGCTACTCTGGCTGGTACCCAGATAGACTCCTGCCATGCCAGCCGGGACACAGAGATCCCTCCCGCTGCACCAGTTGAGACCCAGGACAGAATCCCGCCACACTGGCTAGGACCCAGACTCACTCCCACTGCACTGGCCGGGACCCTAGCCTGCTGTTTGGTTGTCCATCTGGTCATTTAGGTCGTGATGGCTGCTGGCTTTTTACATATTAGGATGGTGTCTGAGAACACAGATATTTCATTTTTAGCTCTCATAGCCTAAAAGGCTGCTGCTGCTGAGCTTACTAAAGGTCATTGAGAAACTCAGTGGATCCTCAGACCCCAACTTGACATATTGACTTGATTCCTTCATGTGAATTTCAAAACATCACTTATGGGGCAGTAGCTATTGATTTTAAAACATTTATCATCATATATTATTCTTAATTTTTTACATATATGTAGAAGTACTATACTATACCTAAACTTTGAACTTGAAACCCTGGGTCAATATCATTGTTCCACAACTACTGACCATGTTATTGAGAACAAACTCTAAACTTCCTGAGCTTTGGCTTTCTCTTCTGTATAAAAAGCATTACTAATATTTAGCTTGTAAATTGTTTTGATGAGTAACCATGGAACATATATAGAAAGTCTCCTACAACACCAGACCTAATAGTCTTTAAAATGTTAATATGAATTTGTATAAATATATGATAACACTTAATGATTTAATGTTATGATTTATATGTCATACATTTACACTAATAAAAGAGAAAAATGGTAATTGGCGTATGACGCTACCCTTTTCATTGGCTAATCAGGGCTATATGCAAATTAACTGCCAACTAAGATTGGCAGTTAACTGCCAACAAGATGGCGGTTAATTTGCATATGTAGGCACAATGCAGGGAGGCGAAAGGGAAAGCAGGAAGAAGCCCCCTGCCACT
>NW_006296221.1:3405354-3443490 GCF_000327345.1 Myotis davidii
TGGGGGGGGGTGTGGAGCAAGCGATCAGAGGGAGATGGGGGTCCCCTGCCCAGGGCCGATCCTGCGATTGGAGGGTGATGGGGGTCAACACCTGAGGGCTCCCAGTATGTGAGAAGGGGCAGGCTGGGCTGAGGGACACTCCCCCGACCCCACACCCAGTGCACGAATTTCATGCACCGGGCCCCTAGTTAATATATAACACAAAAATCAAGTGGAAATTTTCCTTTTGCCCTGCATTTAGTGACAAAGGCCCAAAACTGAAGAAAAAATGGTTCTGAGTCCCTGCATGCAAAAGAGAACTTGGGACAACTGTGTCCTGAAAGCTTACTTTACTTTAAGACAGCAGAACTGGACATAATGCCAGTGGCCAAAACAGAATTCTCCACAATCCCCTTCCTGTTTCATTTCTAGACTGGAAATAGGAGAATGGTAGTTGAGAATGGCTAACATCTTAGGAAATGCAGTGTTTATAGTCAAAGAAAAAGTGATCCTCCACTCCTTTGCAAAGCTGTCCTGCTGTTAGGAAGAGAACTCTTCTTAGAGACCAGTGTTGTCTGAAAGGAGGAAAGACTTGCATCTCTGTTCCTTGCTAGATGATTGATGAATGACAGAATCAATCAAGGTGGAAATAAAAAATTAATTAGAGAAAAATGTGCATTTTCTGAAAGTGGGGGTCTTATAAGACCGCAGAGACTGGAGTCTGGTTATTGTCTGGAGATCACAAATAAAGGGATCACAATGTAGTATGTCTAGGAAGAATGTGGGAAAACTTCCCACTCTATCCCAGTTTCCTGCAGCCTTTAAAAGGCATTAATGAAGAAAACAGCTATCCCTGATTTCAAAGCGCTCTTGTTTTGAAGTAGAAGCAGGTACCCTGGGCTGACCAAGTGTTCAAAACTGAAAGAACATGTTGGAGGCGTGGATCACTGTTAAGACTTGAAGACAGCCCTGGACGGTTTGGCTCAGTAGATAGAAAATCCATCTGTGGACTGAAGAGTCCCAGGTTTGATTCCAGTCAAGGGCACATACCTGAGTTCCAGGTTCAATCCCTGGCCCTGATAGGGGCACTTGCGGAAGGCAGCCAATCAATGTGTGTCTCGCATTGATGTGTCTCTGTCTTTCCCTCTCCCTTCCACTCTCTCTGGAAATCAATGGAAAAGTATCCTCAGGTGAGGATTAACAAAAAAGAATAAGAAAACAGAAATTGGAAAAAAGAGAGTTATGACTTCCTTTCTAAATGGGCTAAACAGTATATCTGATCATTGCCTCAGCAAAACTACACAGTCTCCATGTAGAGACCGATCCACTGATGAAAACAACAACAATTAACAGAATGTATCAAAATAGTGACATTAGGAATACTAGCAACCGACAAACCTGAGCAAATGGTTTCTTCCTCACCTGTTCCCCTTATTGTTCTTTATACCTGATGAGCCTTTCAAAGGTGGTACATAGTGTAATAGGATGAAGAAGGAAATAGATGACCAATCCCACCCTCAGATCTCTTTAAGCCATGGGTGTGTGGTGAGCAAAGTGATAAAATAATAGTAATGGAAATACTAATGATTATAATTATAGCTAACACATATTTCTTTCACTTGACACCAGACAATATTTCACATAGAGCAAATCATAAAAGCCATATGATGTAGGTTATTTTATTATCTACTTTTGATTGCTGAGGAAATGGAGCCCATTTGAGTGTAAATAACTAACCCAAGAAACCAAAGCTAATCAGTGGTGGTTCTGAGATTCAAAGCAATAGAATCCAGCATTTGCACTCCTAAACTTGAATTCAAAATTGCAATCTGGACTGAAATTTTAATAATTAAATTGTACACAAAATCTCACATTTGTAAGGATGTGAGAAGTGATATTGGAGAAAAATACAAGCATCTCATATTTATACTTCACCAAGTTAAAACTGTTTGATAAGTTCTCAATAACCTCTTTTTAAAAGGTAAGTAAATTTACATGATATATTACATACATTATATATATGTATATATTATAAATTGAAGGCTCATAAAGACACCCAACACATTTTTATTAAAAGAACAATGTTATTAATATAACAATGATTACTATAATGTGTATCATGTGCATAAAATATGTGAAATCTATGCAAATACTAGATATCATTATCAATTATAATTGAAATTATGGATCACAATAGCAATAAATTGGATTTATCTTTATTTCTAGATGATCACCATGAGCTTTCTTTATTATAAAACCAGAGAAGCCAAACATAGATGCATCCTCTTAAGAAACCAACCTTCATTCTTTATATTTATGTCATTGCTGTGGAAACAGTAGATGCTTGATCACAGGGGAAGCTTAATATTAGATTGAAGAAAATATTAAAAAGTACAGCAGACTGGCTAAAACAAGTCTGTACTGGCTCAGGGGAGGGTCCTGGTGACATGCTAGGTCTTCTCCACATCTAATTTTGATAATATGATTGATGATGTGATTTCTCATAAGTGGTAGAAAGAAATAACATCAAAACTAATCACATTATGCTAGCATTTGGAAGTCTAAATAAAAGGTATGTGAACTCATTACAGGAAGATATTTTTTCATTTGAAATTTAAATTGAGCAGCCCATCCATATTTGTCTGGAAAACTTGTGAATTTGTTTGTAGATGAAAATGACCAGGGTTGAGTAATCAGTTACAACTGATTACAGGTAATAATAGGCAGCCCAGGGACTTCCTGGCAGTTAGAAATCTGCCTTTACAGATCCCAAGAAGAGAGAGGATGAGGCGGTGCCCTGAGTCTCTTATCCATGTTTCTCTGTCTCTTCAAAGGAAGGAGTGATCCCCCAGATGCTAATAGAATTCCTGTTCGCAAATTTAGTTTCCTCTGTGGTTTGATTTTTTTTAAAAATGAAAATGTTGAACAGTTTTAAATTGAAAGGATCGTAGGCCTTTATTTTGTCGACTTTTCAATGATACAGTCATGGCTGTGCGACAGTCTCTACCAAGGGGGAAATTAACATTAATATAAAAACACACAGCTAGAAGGACTTGAGAAGTCTATCATTTTTTCAATATGCAGTATTCAAAACCCACAGTTGCACACCCTACACTTAAGCTATCAAGAAATTTAGGCTATTTGAAATGTTACAAATGTGCAAGCAATACCCATTACCCTAGATGGGCAATACAGTTTCTGGACGATATAATAAATAGAGGGAAATTTAGTATGTTTGTTCAATAGAGAGTAGGTAATTGAAGTACAGGATCCAAAGTAAAACCATAAACAATAATTAGATAGTGAAAATGTGGAGAGTTGACTGTGACCCACATAATAATACAGCTGAGCATCAGCAAAGACAGAGCTGCCTTGCAGTTGGAAGCAGATTATAAAGGGAATGTATACTTAATAAACATCTGGGGGAAACTGGGATAATATCTGAAGAAGAATCTTCTCAAAAAGGGAACTCTCTAATCTCAACCTTACAATCTTAATTTGTGGAGGAACATATGATTACGTAAATGTTATTTTGTACATCTGGAGCAGAGTTAGTGGGATGTTGCTGTGAGCCTTAGCATTGAGTCAATTGCAACAGAAATGTGTATGTAGAGTTGCTTGGTACAGCTAATACCACTGACAGTTTCCACATTAAAAATTCTCTTGTACTAGTTAAAGTCTTGGGCCCACATAACAGAAAGTGATACTGTTTATCTTAAACAAGAGTAGAGTTCAATGGAAGGATATGAGAGGCTCACAGGATTCCTGAGCAGTTGGAGAATTGGATTGGAAAACAAGTAACTCTAGGCAGCAGGAACAGCCAAGATAATACACCATCATTTCAGGTGTAATACACACTTCCTGTCCAGTGTCTACCACACACTCAGGAGTCAAAGTAGCAGGAAAGAACACCTGATTGGTTGATGATAAATTTAATGTGTACCCCCTCATTGTCTCTTGCCAATTTCCTCAGGAAGCATATGCTTTTTAATGTGTATTATGTATATATATATATAACCCTATATATATATAAAACCCTAATATGCAAATAGACTGAACAGTGGAACAACTGAACAACCAGTCACTATGACATGCACTGACCACCAGAGGCCATGCACAGAACATGGTGGGCATCCAAAGAAGGCGGCAGAGCATGGAACATGGCGACCGTTGGCCATGGCAGGATGGTGGAGCAGGTGAGCAGGGGCTAGTCACTGTCATTGGGGCGAGCCTCTAGTGGTTACTGAAAATTTTTTGCTCCTCTGTGCCACAGTCCCGCCTGGCACTCGCATCTGCTGCCAGCACCAGTCCCACTGGCACCCACTGCCGAGTGGCTCACACCCGCTGCTGGCGCCTGGCGCCAGCCCTGGTCACTCAGCACTGTCAGTGGGTGCGAGGTTGGCTTCTCCACTTTCCTCTGCTCCTGATGGGCGATCGGGGCCAGCAGCTACCTCTCGCACCAGCTGCCCATGATGGCCCCGCTCGCACCCACTGCCAGTGCCCAGCGCCAATCCCAATTACTCAGCTCCATCAGTGGGTGCAAGCAGCGGCTGCCAGCCCTGATGGCCCCTGAGGGCTTCTCCACCTCCTCCTGCTCCTGAGGGGCAATAGGGGCAGCAGCCACCACTGGCACCAGCTGATGGCACTGGCCCTGCTCGCACCCGCTGCTGACGCCAGCCCTAATCACTCTGCGCCATCAGTGGATGTGAGCAGGGCCAGTGCTGTTAGCGCATGAGAGAGGCAGTGGCAGGAGTAGGGGCTGCTGGCAGAGAGGGGACCGGGGACCACAGTGGGAGGGGCTGAGACCCTCCCGTGTGCCTACCACAGCCTCGAGGCCCACAGTTACTTTCAAGGTGCACAAATTTGTGAACTGGGCCCCTAGTATTATAGGATAGTCATTTTCAGTCTATATAATAGGTATTTGGTGTCTATTATATAATGAGATTATATAATATATAACAATAACATTATATAACAAACACTTTGCAAAACACAAGGGTAAAAAAAGTTATGCCTTTTAGATATTTCTTTTTGTAACAGGAATCATTGCACGGAGTAGGAGGAGAGAGCAGTACAAGATAGAACCTAAGGAAGTAGTTACTACCATCCTCATGTCACAAAGGGAATCCTATTAAGGTAAAACAACACACCACATATTATACAGTTTGAAAGGAAGGAAATGAATATCACATGTAATATACAGTGGGGCAATTAGGTAGCCATAATTTATTGATCAAATTGAAACCTATTTGCAGAAAAAATATTTCTATTAATAGTCATTTCAGGACAACAAGCTTAAAAAGGAGTATCCTTGGTATATCCTGTCATTGGCACATCAGAATACAATAAGCCTGAGAAAGGCAACATTAAACAAAGGGCACTGCTTATTGGCTTTGCCCACTTTAATCATAAATAACCAGAACAGTGCCATCTAATAGAACATTCTAGAGCAAGCATGTCAAACATGTGGCCTATGGGTTGTGAGTTTGACTTGCTTGTTTTAGAGCAGCGATTCTCAACCTGTGGGTTGCAACCCCTTTGGGGGTCAAACTACGCTTTCACAGGGGTTGCCTAAGACCATCGGAAAACACATATATAATTACATATTGTTTTTGTGATTAATCACCATGCTTTAATTATGTTCAATTTGTAAGAATGACATTGGGGGTCACTACAACATGAGAAACTGTATTAAAGGGTCGCGGCATTAGGAAGGTTGAGAACCACTGTTCTAGAATAATGGAAATGTTCTTTTTCCATATGTCCAATATGTGGAGTCTGTTCAAAGTGTGGAACCACTAATCACAGTTGGCTATTGACACCTTGAAATGTGGCTAGTATGGCTAAGAAAGCAAATTTTAAGTTATTTAATTTTAATTAATTTATATTTAAATAACTACATACATCTAAGGGCTACCCCCCCCCGCCCCCTAAAAAAAAGCATAGAACTAAATAGTGGTTTTTACTTAGGGTTCATTGGATATTTTTCATTAGATTGTTTATAGCTATATATCACAGGACTCTAACAGATGTTTGAACTTAGGATTTTATCGTGACAAAGAGATTAATGATTGTCATAGACTAAAAATGATATTCAGTGGGAATGAATGAAAATATATACACTAAATACAGCAAATGACACACAGGCTCTGATCATTATTTCCAAATCCACTTCACTAAGGGATTGTGACTGGTTATTCTCTTTGTTTGTTATCTTTGGGGAGGAAAAATAATCTCTCCTCTACTTCTCTAGGTTCTTATAATAAAAGACAGAGTAACAACAGAAAAATAAACAGAAGTTTAATGACATGTACACCTCCCGTTTACATGGGAGAGACCCAGGAAAACTGAGCAACTCCCCGAAATGGCCCAACACACCACCTGAATACCAGCTTCTGCTATTATTTTTCTCCCCTACATTGTGGTCAGGCAGGTTTTGGTTTGGTTTGTCCATGACTGATCCCCTGTGTTGGAAGCCATGTAGTTCTCATCCAGGTTGATATAAAATATTGTTTTATTGCTTTATCCTAGAAATGGCTTCTGTCAATCCTAAAGTCCTCAGCTCCTTTAGTTATCTAGCTGCTTGTATGTGTGTGTACCTGCTTTTGTGGGAAGAAAGGAATTAGTCTTAAATATTGGGTTCCCTATTGGGCTAAAATTTTGAACACAAAATAGCAAGGTTAGAAATACAGGTTCCAGTGAACCAGATTACATTTGAAAAACAATGCAAACAATTAAGTTTCCTAAGTCTCAGTCTCCTCATCTATAAAACAAGTTAACATATTACTTTCCTAGACAAGTTACTCTGGGGTGAGCATGTAAAGAACCAAGCTTGGTTTGTGTATAGTCAAGTCTTAGGAAGTCAAGACTCAAATTGATAATGGAGTCTAAAAGGGTTTACTTCTTTATTTTGGCTTTGATTTTGCATTTCTTTTTTAAAATATGTTCACTGATCTTTAGCTATTTTCTGGAGTGTGTCCTAATCTAAGAGCCCAAACTGTGTCATCAGAAGCTGTACTGCCATGATTTATGCATTTGCTCAACAAGAATTTATTGAGTGTCTAGCACACTAAACTTGCTAGGCATATAATGGTGAATAAATCAGATGAGGCTTCTGCCCTCACAGTGCCTATCTTCTAGCCTGTGGCTGATTGTCTATGTTCACTGTTCTTGTGGGTGCCTTCTCAGATACAGCCTGAAATGTGCTTTGTATGCATGCTCTGTCCTTTGTGTGTGGGCTAATGTTTCTCAAACTGTCAGGGCTGAAGAACCAGTTGCTTTTTTTCCTAATCCATTTCTCATGCTACATGCAACCATCACACAAGATAGGCAACACTAAAGCCAATCAGGAAATGGGGCAATGACACAAGTCCATTGATACCGGGCTTGAATGTTGCAGCCATGGCAAATTGCCATAAACGTTTCTAGACACTTTTCATTTGTGTACCAGCAATAATCAGTGTGTGTCAACTCCTTGTCCACAGATCACATGGCAAGGAGTTATGATATAGACTATAATAATCTAAGAATAAGTTTACCATGGTGGGGGTAGGGTTGAAGGCGCAGAAGACATCCTTTCCTTTTGGCGGCCTGTGTATAGGATAAGCTGCATGTAAGCTTGTATCCTGTTCTTAATGGAATAACAAATGTACATCTACATTCACAGCAAATAAAATGCTGTACTATTAAGTTCCACTGAACCCTACCTAGGGAATCCAGATGCAAAAGTTCTACAGCTGTTGAGGGGGAAAGTTCACAACTTTCTCTTAAAGATTTCTCAGATAGGAAAATAAAAGGGAAATACTTAGATTTCTAACTGGCAATAGAGTAAGGGATCAACGGCAACAGTAGCTATTGTTATAATTGCATAATTTAGCATCCTGGAAGAAAAAATCTGCTAATGACTTGCTGAGAAAAATTAATGCTGCTTTTATAATTACTTATTTTGCTCCCAAAGATTATCGACTTCATCAAGTCAGATCATATCCCATTGGCCATCTTTTAGAAAGCAAAAAGCAAATTTAATAAAATAGCTTATGACATATTTTAAATACCACTAATAAAAATCCATTTATCTCATTTTTTATTATGAACTAAAATGACATGGGTATATTTATTGGATTTAGGCAGGAGTAGCTGACAACATTAATAATATTTGTACATGTCCATTATTTTCCAACTCCTCAAAATTCTTGTTCATGTTCTTAGACATTATACAATGATACTTTTTTTTTTAAAAAAAAAGGAAAAGTAAAGAACATAGAATCTAAAATTATACATAATTCCAGCATCTGAACTCAAACACTAAATTTACCTTGTGGTGCATTCAGCTCTATTCTTTCAGTAACACCATTTTTTGTGCTTGAAATAACTAGGCCTGCCTAACAGTTGCACTTCCCATAGTAATAAGTTTCTGTGGGAAATGAGGATGCAAGCATTGCAGTGGAGCTTTGAATAACAATCTCTTTGTTGATGTAACCACTACAAAGTTTGACTGTACTGCTCTTGTGAATAAGACCCTGATACTCACAAAAGAAGAAATTACCTGGAGCTTTGTGGCTCAGCAAGAATCAATTCTTAAGTCATATCTGAATTTTATAAATTCAGAATTAGTGGGGTCTGAGTTAATGAGGTTTGATTGTATCTGGGCTATTGATAAAATTGTCATCACAGATTCAATGTAGTTAAGACTCATTGCTGCTTCCCCAAGGGTTGAAGAGGGCAGATTCTTCCTGGCACCCAACATCAGCGCTTTTTAATTACACTATTATGTGGCGTAAGGTGGACCTATAGGATGACCTACCGGAGGAAGTCAGCATTTTTTTGAGTAAGCACCAGCATATTTTTTACTTCGCTCTGCAGCCCCCTATTCACTTTCAAATGGGTCAGGTTTCCTTTCTTTGGATCTTTAGCTTTTGTCCATTAGAGTTTCCCCCAAAGACAATTTTATCAAACAAAGCAAAACACTTTAGAAAAGAGTCTAAGTTCTTTGCAGAGTTATAGCCTATGCTTTGTGTATGTATACTGAACACTTACAGAGCTAGCACTCCCCAAAGGAAAATCTGGGGAGATATCAGAAAAATGTTTTCAGTAATTGCTACTTGGTTTGCTCTCCTGGTACTTTGTGGTGTTTTATGCAGCGTTAATGGTATCACCTGAGATTCTTAGGGTACAAAAGAACGTCTTAGTAAAGGTCCATTATCAAATGTAAGGGAGTCATTTTCAAACCTCTGAGGGAACCCAGTGAGATGGCATTCAAATGCTGTTCTTGGAGGAATGTGACAACAACATGCTTCCAGAAGGTTTAATACATTTTTTTAAAATATATTTTATTGATTTATTCACAGAGAGGAAGGGAGAGAGATAGAGAGTTAGAAACATCGATGAGAGAGGTACATCGATCAGCTGCCTCCTGCACATCTCCTACTGGGGGTGTGCCCGCAACCCAGGTACATGCCCTCGACCGGAATCGAACCTGGGACCTTTCAGTCCGCAGGCCGACGCTCTATCCACTGAGCCAAACCAGTTTCGGCAGGTTTAATACATTTTAATGCGCGCGCGCGCGCGTGTGTGTGTGTGTGTGTGTGTGTGTGTGTGTGTGTACACATTCCTATGTACAAATGCACTGGGAAAAGATCCAGTACCTCTCTGTATAGCACACAGAAAAATCTAAATAGAGTTTTGTTTTTTTTTAGGCAAACCAGCCAATTAACTTCCAGTATCCTTCTAATACATGTTTGTAATATACGTAAAAAGCCTTTCAACTTCATTTAATATGTTATCTGTGCCTTGAAAGCTTAAATATTTTCAATTGCAAATACTTGGGACTTGGAGAGTGACAGAAGAGGCAGGGGGAAGGTCACATCCCTTATCATCTTGGTAGTTTGCTACGTTCAACTGCCCAATGACTGAACTCTCCTGCTAGATCTGAATTCTGGTCTTATAAATGGGTAATTAAAAATGCCCATATATTTGGTGGAAATGTAAGTGCATCCCAGTTTCTGTAGTCTTCAGGACACACTGTATTTTTATTCCATACTAGAGGCCTGATGGTCGACATTCATGCACTGGGGGTGAGGGGGTCCCTCAGCCCAGCCTGTGCCCTCTCAAAACCCAGGACCCCTCAGGGGATGTCCACCTGCCAGCTTAGGCTTGCTTCCCTGAGGGGTCCTTCAGGAGAGGCTCCCAACACCACGGCTGTGCTGGCCAGCTGTGAGCATGGCTTCTGGCTGAGCGGCACTGCCCCTGTGGGAGTGCACTGACCACCAGGGGCCAGCTCTTACGTTGAGTGTCTGCATCCTGGTGCCCAGTGTGTGTTATAGTGATGGGTCATTCCATTGTTCAGTTGATTTGCATACTAGGATTTTATTATATAGGGTTATATGTCTTTGTATTGCTGCATTTTTATTCTTGGATGTACCAAATGTGTATACTGGACCATAAGAGCTCCAATCAGATGCTACCATCATCTGGTTTCAAGTCCTATAGGAGTGAGAGCATAGATCAGAAGCAGTTACTGAATTCTAGCTAAGATGAGCACCTATTCTGATGGTAAGTGGAAATACAAAGCACACAGTTAAGAATCTGTTTTTTTTATGTTAATCAGTCTGAATTACCAGTGAGTTACTTGCTGAGCTACTTGGTTAGACTCTCACATCTTCTGTTTTTCTCTGGTGTGTAATGGAGTGAAAGGATGTACATTGCAGAGTTGCCATAATAATTAAAAGAGATTAGTTATATTAAGAATGTAATGTGGGTAGTTATAGACTTCAGTGGTAAGAGAATGAGAGAGAGAGAGAGAGAGAGAGAGAGAGAGAGAGAGAGAGAGAGAGACTGCATTCCTGACACCTTCACAAAGGAAAGAAAAGAGGAGCACAGGTATCTAATATGAACTAAAAAAGTGACTCCCGAAACTCAGTTGCTAGGAGATGTTGGTGCTCACAGGAAGGGTGAAACAAGTCTTCCCAGTATGCCTGAAGCTGATTATCCATTGGGTGTGGTTTAACATTCATATTCCTTCTGCCCTTGGATTTTAAAGCACATATGGGAAAACAACAAATAATAATAATAAAGGGGGGTGAAAATAATGAATGTAGACTGAGTGATTTCCAAGGAGTAGGCTCCATGATAGGATGCTTAACTATATTATTTTATTTAATCATGTCAGTATTAAGAGTAGTAGCTAATATTTATTGAGTGTTGACTAGTTCCAGGCAATATTCCAAACGTTTGATTTAAGCTAAAACAAATGCAATGAGGTATATATGTCATTATACGCACTTTAAGAAATGAGGGAACAGAGGCACAGATGGGCTAAATTATTCGTCCACTGTTATATGGCTAATAAACAGCAAAACCAGATTAGAAACCTGAGCAGTCCGCTTTAAGTATAGATCCTTAATGCCTGAATTCCACAAAGAGCATTCTATTCTCACCCCACACCCTGACTTTTATATTAATGTCAATATATCTATTAAAAAACAAAAAGCCAAACTATGGCTACTTTTTGGGTGGATTTTATGTGTCAAAAGGGGAAGTCTGGCTTAACTAAATATTAAAATTGATCACAAGATCCATCCATGCTGTTGCGAATGGTAAAATTTCTTTCTTTTTTATAGCAGCATAGTATTCCATTGTGTAGATGTATCATAATTTTTGTTTTATTTTGTGTTTTCTGCTGACGGGCACTTAGGCTGTTTCCAAATCTTAGCTATTGTAAATTGTGCTGGAGAGAATTATGCTAAGTGAAATAAGCCAGTCAGAAAAGGAACAGATCACATGATCTCACTCATTTGTGGAATATAATGAACAACATAAACTGATGAACAAAAACAGATTCAGAGACATATAAACATCGAACAGACTATCAAACCTTAGAGGGAAGGTGAGGAGTAAGAGATCAACCAAAGGACTTGCTTGGATGCATATAAGCATAATCAATGGACACAGAGAGTAAGGGGGGTTGAGGGCAGGTGCTAGGAGGTAGAAGCGGCCAGGGGGAGGTCAATGGCGGGGGGGGGGGGGAATGAGACATATGTAATACTTTCAACAACAAAGAATTTAAATTAAAATAAAAGTGACCACAATAAAGTAGTGATTGGCGGCTGAGTGGGTTGGCTCCAGAACTAAATGTTTGGCTTCAAATCTAGCTCTGTCACTTCTTAGAAATTACTTCTCCTTTCTAGCTTAGCTTCCTCATCTTGAAAAAAGGCTTTGTAGTACCATTTTATAGATTTGTCTGGATTACTGTTTCAGTTAATGTGCTTCAGCTATTTAGAACCATCCCTGACATAATAAGCAATGTTTAGGGTAGCTCATATTATCACTTGGCTCCATATGCAGAGCTAGAATCCAAAGGTAGATGCTCTTGGAACAGATGTCAATTCACTAAGAAATTATTCAAAAGAGTGTCCCAAGCTAGGACTAGGAGAAATACAATCCTTGTCATCAGAGGCATCCAAGGAACCTGGATTTGTTATGGAATCTGAAAGTGTATATATTCACTGGGTGTCTGTCATACCAGCTTGCTAGAAACTGACTTTCAGTTTAGAAGTTTTGTGCTTCTATCACCCTTTGTAATCTTTATCAAGGATGACCACCTTAGTGCCAGTCAGTGCAGGAGAATGATGAAGTAAAGGGGTTGGAACTTTGAGGTGTAGGGCTAAAGAGATAAAAGCTAACATCAGCAGAGGACTTGACCTTGTGACATTGGGGAAATCCCTTCACTGCTTTGAATCTTACTAAGAGAAAGACAGACGGGTGCTGGGACGCAGTGTATATAAAGATACTTAGAACCTATCAAGAACTAGAGATGAGGACTGCATTTGATATCAGGGAGGAGTCAACAAAACGTGGAGTATGTAACATGGTCCAGAGTGATCTAGAGCTAAGCAAGCAGAGAGTCAGAAGGACACCTGTTGGCTGAAGGGGTTGGTTAAACAGGATCCAGAGCTCAGAAATGGAGGAGAAGCCAGATTGGAAAGCAAAGCTAGTTGCTGGGTAAATCTTCCTGAGGTGTCCAGCAAGTACTCTACCTCCCTTTTTTGAGAGACAGTTCTACCTTGGCTTCCCAGTCCTAGCCTAGACTAAAGAATGTTGGTGAAATAAATAACACCCCACCCCACATCTCAGCTGTCTCTGACTATAGAAGCCACCATTAATAACAGTGTCATCTTTTATTTATTAGCATCATGAAACATCCTGGAAGTAACTGAATTATGCGATCAAAGTTAACGCTAATCAAAGTTATCAACGTCGAGTGTTCTCTTCTCCACATGGTGTGGTTCTTGCTGCTCCCATGATGCCAATTGCATGATTTGTACATAGCCCTAATTTGCTGATTACACTGATCTTCTCAGTTCCTGCTATTCTGAGTCCTTATCCCCTTGCTATTTTTGGTTTCAGTTCAGCATTAATATTAGGAAAATGCCATTAGAAAGAACAAGGTATTCAGAATAAAATCCAACCAAATACATTTCAGGACTATAAATATGTGACTCTTTTGAGGATCTAAGTTATGAGCTATTAGGTCTTTAATCAATAATTTAATTAAATTAGGAGGGAAACTGACTTTAAAATATATACATGTATTTCACATATAAGCCTCAGTCAAAATTTAACTGGAGTCAATAAGTCACATGGAAAGTAGAGGAAATAATTCCCATAATAAGTGCATCTTGCCTCATTTTATTTTATATTCTCAGATTCCAAGTACAAATTTATACATAAACGCATTAGAATATCAATGCATAACACTCTATTGCTCCTTAGAAAGAAAGGAGTTTCTGGGATCAGAGAAGGAGATGATTCAAGGGCTGGTGAAAGAGAAGGAAAGATTATGTACACATGAGGCAACTTTCTCCCATTGCACGAACACAGGAAGCACATCTACTTTTCCCTCTTCTTATTGTCCAAGTAAAATTGAACAACAAAAGAAAAACACCTCTGCCACTTACTGTGCTGTGTGGGCTTGGGCAACTTAGTTCACATCCTATAAGAAATGTCTATTTCCCAGGAGGTTATGAGGGTGAACCAAATTGGCAAATGAGAGCTGCCTGTTGCATGGTTGGGCAGAGCACATTGTTAGTGTTCAATACTTGGGCTCCCATTCTGATTATGACACCTCATCCTGACTTCTGCATCCTTTGGCATTCATATGACTTGGCTCTAGCCAAGCTAAGATGTGTGTTGGGCTGAGAGATAAAAGGAATGGCTATTCTAAGCCCTGCTCATCACTTTGAATGATTCAGCTTCTGGCTTTGGAACCCAGTTCTCTGGTGCATTCCTTTTTTAACATTTATATACTCTTGGTACAGCTGTGAATTGAGGGGAAAAAGTATCTACCATAGTATTCCGGGTTAGTTTTAAAAATAATCTTTGTTGCCCTGGCCAGTTGCTCAGTGGCTAGAACATCAGCCTGCTGACTGAAGGGCCCTGGGTTTGATTCCAGTCAAGGGCAAATGCCTGGATTGCTGACTCAATCCACAGTAGGGGGCATGCAAGAGTCAGCAATCAATGATTCTCTCTCATCATTGATGTTTCTATTTCTCTCTCCCTCTCCCTTCTTTGCTGAAATCAATAAAAATATATTTTAAAAAACTGACATGCTTGGGGGTGGGGGACACATGGCTGGGCAGACAAGCTCAGTGACCAAAAGTTACCTCACAAAATGTTCTGACTATAAATTCCCATCTGGGCAGGTCAGAGAGGGTGGTCACATCCCAGGCCAATAGCCTCCTCAGCAAAGGTCAATCTCTACCTGAAGTGAGATCAGGCCACTGTTCTTATCCATCTGGGATAACATATCCTTGAACTGTCAGAGTGATTTCCTTTTCTAGATCCCTCGAAGGCATAACCTCAAGCACCACCAGAGCTCGGGACAATAGAACCCCTCATTGTTATCTTGTTTCCCCAGTACCATCTCTGTGCTGCAATGTTAATTATTAACTATCCTGTACCTACTAAAGTAAAACACTATGTGTTTCTCCATTTTGCTTTTGGTCCAAACCTAGAATTTCCCACCTTGCTTTATCCAGCCCCCTTAATCTACCACCAATGGATTCCAAGTAATTCTCCTTATGTTTTCTCCTTTGGTTCTATTGTCTAAAATGAGCTGCAAAACTGCCATTCTCCAGAATATTTGTACAATCCATTGAGATTTTGCTTCTGGATATGTCATCAAAATTTGGCTCAAATACACATAAAATTTTTCTATAGGCAGGACATTATTTTCTTGACATACAAATAGGTAAACCTATATACACATTTATAAATATGCAGAAAATGCATAAAATACAAATAAATGCATATATATGACAAATCTTATATGTACACACATAAATAAATGTATGTATATGTAAAATATGTGGTACATAAATGGTAGATATGTGTATATGCACATATATGTATATGATCTACTAGATCTATTCCAACCTTTTCTCTGTTATCAATAATACTGTAACATATACATCATAGATATTTATCTTAATTTATACTGCATTCTTGAATTTCAAAATGTAGGCTTACTAAATCCATAACAAGTCTAATATTTAGCGGCTACATATTCAAATAGCATCTCCGCTGGCATTTATTTGGATTAGTTGGTGGGAATGCCATATCTACAGTTTAATATTTTGAATAAGAACTGTGTGCTAAGAGTATGAAGATTTTAAAATTTGTTGCTTGTTTTAAAAAAGATTTTTACAATTCAATCTGCATAAGTCCCCACCAAACCGAGCTAGGAAAATGAAATAGACTGAGTTATCTCGAAGCTCTCTGCTTGCAAACACATGGACCACAAATTCATCACAGAGGTTTAATCAATAGAATATAATGTAGCAAATATTAAATCTGTAGATTGCCTCAAAAATTGAAATTCTCCCTCAAGTAACACTCTTTGAGGTGCAGATCCATGCCCCAGGCTCACTCCAGGCACTCAAGTGCTTTCTTAAGTTCTATGGTCTCCTTGCTGATCCCCCTCTCCCACCTCATCCTGTCCTGTGGGCCCCACATCCTCACAGAGCCATCACTCTTGGTTTCTGATGAACAGGCTCTCAGCACCATTTCCACCTTTCCTCAGTCCTCCATAATATTCACTAGCCTTACTGGGAGAGGGAGGGGTCCTATCCTTAGGTCTTCTTTGTGAACTGCCACTTCCTGTCCATGAGAATGGGACAAGGCCTCTTCCTGCCATGGGAGGCAGCACACACAGTACTTTTACATTGGCTCTCCCTCAGCAGGCTTTGCTGGCTCTCACCTCAGGCCCTTTTCCCATTTGGTAATAAAAAGATAAAACTACCCAGATACCCCAAGAAAGATGCAAAAAGGTACATTTACTTTGGTGTATTGGCCTTCAATAAAATGAATCTGAAGGTTAAATACAAGCGTATGAAATAAGAGCTTTACCTATAGAGATTAATAAATAAAGGGATAATAAGTCAACTTTTATCTATCTATATACTATTTAATAAAGAGGGAATATGCTAAGTGACCCTCGCACCCTTGCAAAGATGGTGGCACCCACAGCCAATAAGGAGGGGATATGCTAATTGACTGCCATACCCTCAAAGATGGTGGCATCCATAGCCACAAGATGGTGGCACCCAGTCCCCTCAGCCCCACAGGTTGGCAGGCACGGCAAGGCCAGGCCCACCCAGTGTGCCTGTCTCTGAAGTCCCCCAGTCTCCTCATCCCACCAGCCACCTAGGGCCGGCCCGAGGTGCAGGCAAGCCTTGGAGGTTGGCTGCCCAGCTGGCCAGGGCTGTGCGAGGCTCAGGTAACCAGGGCTGGCTGAGGCTTATGCTGCCAGCAGTGGCAGCAGCAGAGGTATGATGGGGGTGTTGCCTTCCCCTGATCACCGGGTTGCCTCCCACCCCTGAGGGCTCCTGGACTGTGAGAGAGGGCAGGATGAGCTGAGGGATTCCTCCCCCCACCTCCAGTGCATGAATTTTCATGCACCAGGCCTCTAATATATATAAAAATGCATAAGCAACTGGCCAAATGGTCGACCAGCCATACAGAAAACTGGCCGATAGCTATGACACACACTGACTACCAGGGGGCAGATGCTCAATGCAGGAGCAGAAGCCACAGGCATGGAAACATGAAACAGACTGATGAATCTCAGAAGAAAGGCGGCTGGGGGAGGGCTGGAAGAGATTAACCAAAGATCTTATATGCATACTAGAGGTCTGGTGCATGGATTCATGCACTGGTGGGGTCCCTCATCGTGGCCTGTTGGGATTGGGCCAAAACCTGCAGTTTAACATCCCCCAAGGGGTCTCGGATTGTGAGAGGGTGCAGGCCAGGCCGAGGGACCCCACCAGTGCACAAGTCTGTGCACCAGGCCTTGAGTATGTATATAAGTTCCCCAATTAACCACTCCCCAACTCCCATCCCCATCTTTCCTCGGAAATTCCTCAGTCTGTTCTATGCTTCAATGTCTCTGGTTTTATTTTATTCAACTAGAGGCCTAGTGCACAAAAATTTGTGCACTCAGGGGGGTCCCTCAGCCCAGCCTATGCCCTCTTGCAGTATGGGACCCCTAAGAGGATGTCCACCCTAGTGGGGACCCTTACCCTATGGCGGTTTGGCCTGCCTGGGTGAGGGGCTGATGGCTGTTTTCAGGCTGGCCACCCCCCCTTTATGGTAGGGGATCCCCACTGGGGTGCCTGGCCAGTCTGGGTGAGGGGCTGAGGGCCGTTTTCAGGCTGGCCAAGCACCCTGGTGATGTAAGCTCCCAGTCTGCCCCCCCCCCTTTTTTTTTAAATTCTGGGATTTATTTACCTTCTATAATTGAAACTTTGTTGCCTTTAGCAGAGGCCTGTGGAAAGCTTGGCTTCCTCCATCGCCAGGGGCAACCCACTCCTGCTTCTTCCAGCTCCATGGCCATGGCTGGCTGAAAGCAGGTATCTGGGGTTTGTTTACCTTCTATAATTAAAACTTTATTGCTTTCAGTGGAGCTCAGAGCCAGGCCGCAGCAGGCAGGGAACCTTGGCTTCCTCCATCACTGGAGCAAGCAAGCCTCCTGCTCGAGCCAGCTCCGTGGCTGCTGCCCGCCATCTTGGTTGGTTAATTTGCATATAGTCACTCTGATTGGCTGGTGGGCGTGGCTTAAGGCATAGCAAAAGTATGGTCAATCTGCATGTTTGTCTTTTATTAGTATAGGATTTATTTTGTTCATTAGATTTCACATATGAGTGAGATCATCTGATACTTATCTTTCTCTAGTCCTATCTAATAAAAGGGTAATATGAAAATTAACCTTTGCTCCATCGCAAAGATGGTGGTGCCCATAGCCACAAGATGGCGGTGACCAGTCCTCTCAGCCCCACTGGAGTCCTCCATTCCTGGAGGGGTGGCCACTGAGAGTGGGCAGCATGAGCAGCCTGGTGGAATGCTTGCTTTATCTCCACAGTGACAAGGCAAGCATGCCACCTTGACCATGGAAGGCCTCTGGGCAGTGGGCACGGAGCGACCAGGGGCAGGAGGGGGAATGCTTGTGTTGTCGCCCCAATGATGCAACCGTTCTGCACCCAGCTGCAGAGGGCCTCTGGCCAGGCCGGACACAGAATGCTTGCATTGTTGCAGTCTGGGCTGAGGGCCCCCCTTTCTATCCCCCCCCGCTTGTACAAATTTCATGCACCGGGCCTCTAGTTTTCCTATAACCATCTAATCTTCTTCAGGAGCCCCTGCCCAATGGATAGTCAAAGAGGTTTACAAAATTTACCAATTATGTAGATACCCTTCTCTTTCAATTCATGTCAATCTCCAACTTGCAGATATTCCATCAAGACCATCCTCCCTTCCTTTGCTCTTTACCAAGGTGGTATCTGAGAGGAGAAGAAGGTTTTCAGCTTTTCTATACTGATAAAGGTGTGATATATTGCCTCTGGCTCTTGTTCTCCCAGTCATGGCAGCTGGTCTGTGACTGAGCACTGTCCAGCATCTTTGAAAATATACACCTGGTTCAATCTCTGAGTTTTTTGCTAGGATGTGCTGCTGCTGTTTGACCCTGGGGACCTTGAGGTCTGCTCATTTGACTTGGTCCAGGTTCACTGCACCACCTCTCTTGCTGGGGTGTTGTGATGTCTCCAGAGATCAGACTGTGACCCTTAAACCATCCCTGGTATGGGTGCTACTCAATTGCCTTCAGTTACAGTCACACCCTCCAGTCAGAACAATGACCCCTCTTAAGTTTCCTAACCATTCCATCAGAGTCTTCTTTATCCCTGGCCCAGCACACCCTCACACATACTTTGTCAGGTCCTAGCCATTCATAAGCTCAGTGTGCAACCGCTCTGGATTATTAACTTGTGTTTACCCCCCACCACTGCTGCTCATTGCATGTCTTCATGTTGGAGAGGGACTACACAACACTGAACTTCTCCAAGGAATATGAGGAGGAGCTCATGAAAGTGCTGTAGCTTTTAAATTTCCCTTGACTGCAGAACTAGAACTCATTTGGGGGGCCACACATAATGAAAGATACTAGCAAACCAAGATCCACTCAGATAAGGACCACCTAAATAATAAGGGTAATAAAAGTAAACTCCCAATCAGAGCTTGAAGTAGCTGAGGGTATTTAAACTGGAAAACAGAGAATGATAGTGATCCCCAGGCCCTTTGGAAGCTATGAAAACCAAAAATAGACATGTTTTGTGCTCTGGAACTACAGGTCTCCAAGGTATCGCCCAGGGGGACACCCTGCTTCTCAGTTAGTAGGTGAATCCCAAGGCATGTGCTACTAAAAACAATTAAAGACCACAAGCCTGGGGTTGAGTCTCACTTGCTATAAATTAGAAAAGGTTGAAGCTATTCCTATAACATCACTTTTGTTCACTCTTTATTGAGCGAGCTACAGGTGAATTTATATCTAGTATAAGAGGAATTACACATAAACTCGGTTATTCTCAAGGGACTCTATGAACCACTCTGGAAGGTGGAACCAGTGTCTGGGAATTACATAGAGCTTGACTCCAATTCACTTTAATGATATCGCATCTAATAGTGGAAAGGTCAAAATATAACCTTAAAATACAGATACTATTAGATGGATACTGATATTCAGAATGTGGTGGGACTTGGTGATATCTCACTTTTCTTTAAATAAAATGATATATATTTTACTGGGGGAAATGAAATTTTTCTGACTTTTGATCCTGATTTTAGCTCTAGAATTCACCTTACTCCTCCCAAATGTTTGTTTAATGGAGCCTAACCTTTTCTAAATCATGGAATACATGTTATGTAATGTTCAATTTTAGCAAGTATTTGACATGCATTTAGTTCATGGTACATAAAATTCAAATCAAATAGAAATATATAATCTTCTCAATTCTCTATTGGTTATTATTATTAAAACAAGGAGAAATTCTCAGGTTAGCCTTGCCCATCTTTAATACATCTTAAATTCTTACCAATCTTCCTGTACTCAAAATTTTTTAGACAACCATTTCTAAAACATTGTGTTTTCATTTTATCTTTTATATTATTACTTTCTGTGTAACTGACTTTATTTTATGCTGGTAATATAAGCTTCCTTTTATGTAAAATCATTTACACAAAAAAAGGAAATCATCCTAAAGAACATTAAGTAACAGTACAGTTGGTGCAGGACAAAACTAAATTTGAAAATACAGTTTGATGATGACCTCACTTTGGGAAATACTGGACTATCTTTCTAAAACTCCCCATTTTCATCCTGAAAGACATGAGAATAGTGTGATGAGGATTTGTTCAGGTTGTTATTCTTCACTTCAGCATGTATTCTTCTAATTAAATGTGCATCTTTCTTCCCTCCTCATTCCTGCAGGGTTTTTACACACTTTCGTAGCAGTGTTTAACAATCCGAAATAGGGAACATGGCCTTTTGTAATTAATGACGGCCTACTAGTCTTTCTATTCTTCCAGAATGTAAACTCTTTGCAAATAAAGTAATAGATATTGAGTGACTACTTCTTCCCAGTGAAATTCATGTGATATATACTACATGCTTAATACCTTTGGATGAATAAATAAAATTACCCACAAATAGAATCACAATTTGCATAGCCCTAACTAAGCACTTAGGTGCTTTTCCCTCTGGAGCTATGCTGTACTCTGAACTTATTTCTCACTTGAATGCCTTCACACAACAAGATTTTTATTACAATATTCTGCTTTCAGGTTATACATTGGTGTGATGTATTTATTATGCTTCCAAAGTTTTTAGGTTTCTATGGCGGTTTTGTTTGTTCTTAGTGTGTAAATTCTTGGAGGCTAAGCTGGAGACTATGTCAAATTTTCCCTGCCATCAAGCAAAACATTGCAACAAATTAAGGATCTATTAAATGCATTCTATATGATGTTCATTTAACTCATTAAGAAACTGGCCACTGGTGATGGGAATAAACATGTTTTCTCCTTTGATATTACTGGTATTACAAGTAAATAGTTGTATTTATGAGATTTTTTAAATCCCTGTGACTTAATACTGTAATTGAGGAAATTCATTTATCTGTAAATCATTAAAATACTATTTATTTCAAGAATTAAAGAAAAAATAGTAACCTAAGTCCTTGGGGCCACTGTTGCTTACTGCCCAGGTTCCTACTGTGATTAAGTATTATTTGGTTTATGCTTGATTTATAAGATGCTGCTTTTCCTCTCTCCAGAAAAAAGAAAAAAAATCATAGTTTTTAAAACCCCTGTCATGTCTGTCATTTCTCCTGCCATGTTCTTGAACTTAGGGCCTGAATGCTTGATTTATTGAGACTGCTTCTAAAACTGACCATATTTTATTATATATTTCTTTATCACTTATCTTAGAAAAGTTTTCTATTTCCCAAGGTAACAGTGACTCACCTCCTTATCCATAAAGTCATAGGAGCAAAACTCTGTTTAAAACTTACTTTTTACTCAGTTCTGTGGACCCAAAATGTATTTAAGGTGACAAAACCATCACAAGCCTAGCAGCTAAACTGCCAGAGTTCTCCTCCTCAAAATGACATATTATCCCATCTTTCCTGTTCCAGATGTGGTAATTCATCTTTAAATAAATGTTTCATGTGATTTTAAAGTGTTTTCTCACTCTTCTCAGACTCCTGCTTGTTTTATTTCTTCTTCTATGTTCTAAGAAAAAGATGAGGGTATATTTTTTATTGGAAACAAATCAAATGAGAGGACAGTAGAGCAATATCATTAAAGCACTGAGAGAGAAAACTGTCAACTTGGAATTTTATATCTGGTGAAAATATCTTTGGGAAACAAAGGCAGGACTTCTGGTTTCAGCTTCAGCATCTAAGTGCTTAGAAGCCATCACTCTCATCCTTAGAACAGGAAGAAAACGGAACAAACGGAAAATCAAGAACTTTTCTTAGACGCATCAGAGGTCACAGAGCAAACCAGCACACTCAAAACTAGAGAGACAGGAGAAGACTTCAGAGACAGAGGACAATCACAGCAAGATCACCTATACATCATAGCCATAAAGTGGTAAGAATGTTTAAAAAGTAATTTTGACAAACTGCTAAAGGCTAATTGTGGCTTAGTGTGACAATAGAAAAATCCAAGGGGTTGAAATTTTAGTCCCCTCCATCCCACACACAAAATATATATTTGTATAGACTTTGTGTCTATCGGGTTCTCAAGTTGAATATACAAGAAACATCGCCTGAGATTTCAGGCAGGGGGAGGAGGAAAGAAACCATTTGAAATATACCCAGAGCGTCTCCATAACAAAGTTCTGCTCTTCAAGAAAGTCTGCACAAAAGAGTATTGTTGGAAGGGCAATTAGCCAACTCCAGGATCCCATAGACATTAAGAGTTTGGTAAAAGAATGTTCTGAGCAACTCTAGGCCTACATATGTAATAACAAATAAAAATGGACCAATTATTTGAATGACACAAATTACCAGAACTCTCACACACACCCCCAAAAAGAAATAAATAATCTGTATCAGCCTATACTCTTTAAAGAAAATGGATAAAATAATTAATGATCTTCTAAAACAAACAGCACTAGATGTTTTCACTGATGAATGCTACTAAACATTTAATTTAAAAAATACAAAAATTTTACAATATCCTTCACAAAATAGAAATGGAAGGAATATATTCTGTCATTCTATGATGTCAACATTATACTAATACCAAAATCAGATAGAGACATACAAAAAAGGGTAAAAATACACACCAATATTTTTATGAAATTAGATTTAAAAATCCACAACAAAATATTAGGAAATTGAATCTAATAATGTACAAAAAGAATTATACAAACTGACAAAGTGGGATTTATTATTAAGTAAGCAAGGCTGGTTCCACATTTGAAAATCAGTTTATACAATCTACTATACAACAAGGTAAAGAAGGAAAAATCATATCAATTAATGTAGACAATGCATTGGACAAAATCCAACATGCATTCATGATAGGAACTCTCAAAGAATTAGTGATAGAGGGTAATTTCCTTATTTTTATAAAGAATATCTAGTCCTGGGTAGGTGGCTTAGTTGGTTGAAATGTCATCCCCTACACCAAAAAAAGGCTGTGGGTTTGATTCCCAGTCAGGACACATACCTAGGTTGTGAATTCAATTCCCAGTTGGAGTGTGTATGGGAGGAAACCAATGGATATTCCTCTCTCACATTCTCTCTCTCTCTCTCTTTCTCTCTCCAGCCATTGGATATCCTCTCTCACATTCTCTCTCTCTCTCTCTCTCTCTCTCTCGCTCTCTCTCTCTCTCTCTCTCTCTCTCGCTCTCTCTCTCTCTCTCTCTCTCTCTCGCTCTCTCTCCTCCTTCCTATCTGTCTAAAATCAATAAACATATCTTTGGATGAGGATGGAAACACAAAGATATGGTAATAAAGGTATAATACTGGAAAGGAAAAAATAAAACTGTTGTTTTTCACAGATGACAGGATTTGCTATGTAGAAAATTTTTTTAAAAAATGACAAAAATCAGAAACTAATAACTGGTTAAAGCAGGTCACAGGATACAAGATTAATATATAAAGTCAATTGCTCTCTTTTATACCAGTAATGAACAATTCAAATTTGAAAGTAAAGTACAATACCATATATGTTAACATCAAAAAATTAAATATTTAACCAGTCTAGTGTGGCTCACTGGATTGAGTGTCCTCCCAAGCATCAAGAGGTCACCAGTTCAATTCCAAGTCAGGGCACAAGTCAGTAGGGGATGTGCAGCAGGCAATCAATTGAGGTTCCTCTCTCATTAATGTTTCTATCTCTCTTTCTCTCTCTCTTCCTCTCTCTCTAAAATCAATAAATCTATTTTTAAATTAAATATTTAGTTACACATATAACAATATCTATGGTATAGAAGAGTCAATATTGTTCAGATGCTATTTCTACCAAACTTGATCTATTCAATACAATCCATTTAAAAATATTAGTAAGCTATTTTGTGGATGTTGACAAACTTTCTAAGGTTTATGTGAAGACCAAAAGATCCAAGGGTAGCCAACACAATATTGCAGAACAAAGTGGAAGACTGACATTACCCATGGTCTTAATGTCTCTTGTCTCCTTTGATATAGCCCTATTAATAATAGGGTTTTAAATTGTTTTCTTAGCATTTTCTTAATTCTGGCACTATAAAATACTTCAGGCTTACCTTTTATATTTCCTGCCCCTGTCTCTGCATCAGTCATTCCTCCAAGGAGCCTACATTGTTTTACTGAAGAATGGTACTTGGTAACAAGACCTGGGAACTAGAGGAACTTGTTGATATTGGGATGTCATTGCCTTGGCAAGAAGAGCAAGGAAATATATTTTTGTATACTAACCTGTGTATAAACACATCTGAAAATATTTCTCTGTGTTACTATCTGTCTATATATTTAGATAATTGTGAATTCACAGTGATGTCCTCATTCTAATCCAATAAAGCATAGATTTCTATAGCCTTTTTCCCTTGCTTATCTGTAAATTCTTACTTCCCACCTGGCTCCCAAATTCTACTGTCCATTTATTTAATTGTTCAATTCTTGTATATATTTTTTAAACTTATATGATATATGTAGATAACCCACCCTTAAGAAAGTGGACCATAACTCTCTACATCTTGAGTGTGCACAACACATAATGACTTCCCTCTAAAGAGTATAGTATTGAAAGAGCAGAAGAAAAAAGTCACTTTACTGCAGAGAAACCTGACAAACACTGCCTTAGCCAGATGATCAAAGCTAACTTTAACAGTATAAGTCCTGTTTGCTATTAAGATATAAAAATGGTACTTGTGGTCTTCCTCCCTGAGTCCTACAATCCTTATCTAATAATGAGAAAAACATCAGACAACTCCCTTTGAAGGTAGACAAAATATCTGACCAATACTCCTCAAAACTGTCAAGTTCATCAAAAACAAGGAAAATCGTACCAAGTATTAATGTAAAGAGAAGTCCAAGAACTCTATGGGATCCTATAAAAAAAGTTAGGATATTATCCAATGCCCAAGGGATTTTGAATAGAGGATGGACTTTAATGATAATGGACAATATAAATTCATGAATTGTAAAAAAATAGTCCCATTAAATGTAACAAATGTAAGATGTTAATAATGCAAACAATACAGGGTTTATAGAAATCCTCGGTACTATATATACAATTCTTCTATAAGTATAAACTATTCTAAAATACTTTTAAATGATCTAATATTAAATTATAAGATACTTTTAATATATCTAATCACTATCCTTTGATAATTAAAACAAATTTATCTTGTTTTTCATACTTTTTTGGTAATCTTTTACATACTTCTTTTTTTCATTATATATAATCTGCTGTTTTAGATCATGAGTATTATTTGGCATTTTAAAGTATCTGAATTGCCTCTTTTAAAATGTATTTCCCCACCAAAAAAACTATTAGAATCAAGAAATGAATTCAATAAAGTTGCACTATACAAAACTAATATATGGAAATCTATGTTCTATAAATAAACTTTCAAAAAGTGAAATTAAAAAATGAGTCTCATTTACATTTGCATCAAAATAATAAAGTACCTTGGAATAAATTTAACCAATAAGGTAGGTGAATAGATAAAGAAAATGTCACACACATACATATGTGTACACATACACACACACACATACACACACACACACACACACACACTGGATTATGTAGCCATAAATAAATAGTAAGTTTTATCATTTCATCGACTTTGGTAGAACTTGCGGGCAATATGCTAAGTGAAATAAGTCAGAGGAAGGCAAATACTATATGATCTCATTCATATGTGGAATCTAAACAAACAAACAAAATAAAAACAAGCTTACAGATACAGAGAACAGATTGGTGGTTGTCAGAGGAGTGGGCAAATGGGTGAAGGGAGTCAAAAGACTCAAACTTCCAGTCATAAGATCAATAACCATGACAATGTAATACACACTATGGCAAGCACAATTAGTAATATGTATTGCATATTTGAAAGTTGCTAAGAGATCTTAAAACTTCTCATAAGAAAAAATTATGTAACTATATATGGTGATGGATGTTAACTACTTGTTGTGTCCATTTTGCAATACTTACAAATGCTGAACACACAATGCAATATGCATATGATGTATTATAGAATTGTACACTTGAAACCTATGTACTTATATTAACAAATGTCACCCCAATAAATATAATCTTAAAAAAGAAAGATACTGAATCATTATGTTGTACTCCTTAAACTAATTATATGTCAGTTACACCTCAATTTAAAAAGAGGAATGTATTCTCATATTGCAATTTAAAATCCACATTAATAGTAGCTGTTTGGGAAACTGTTCTATTGGTTTACTGCTCATTGATATTTAGCGAATCCTGTGTCTTGAGGAAGTTGGTTCACATGTTGGTAGGAGCACTTCTGTGAGTGGTATATATTCTCTGAGTCCTTTACCTATTTCCCATTCGTTTATTCTACAATAACAACAAAAGTAAAAAACAAAAACTTTTATACTTAAGTATTTATTTTATAATTTTATCCTGGAGAAGGAAAGGATAGGATATGGAAGTGTTTATCTCATTAAGTTCATGCAGGAATCCTTGAGCACTAAAGAATCAATAGGACACAATGGAATACTACCCAGCCATAAGAAAGGATGAAATAGCGCCACTTGCAACATTATGCTAAGTAAAATAAATCAGTCAGAAAAAGCTAAGAACTATGGTTTCACTCAAACGTGGGATATAAATTGGTGAACACAAACAGCAGTGTGGTGATTGCCAGGGGGCAAGGGGTGGGAGAAGAAAAGGGTCCTAACATAAGGTGACAGAAGATTTGACTTTGGATGGTGGGCACATGGTACAATATACAGATCTTGTAACAGAAACCCACACCTGAAATCTATTTGTTTATGTTGACCAATGTTACCACAATCAATTTAATAAATAAATATTTTCAAAAAGAACCAATAGCAGAGATTAGGCACGTTGTGACATAAGAACATGGACAGTGCAGGAAGCACTCTGATCAAAATGCAGTAGGGTAGCGAGAAGAAAAAATCAACAAGGCCTCAATGAAGGATATTAATCACAGGAAGCACTGTGTTGTAATCCAGACTTTTCAATATTTATCCTAGCAGTAACTTAGAAGATAAATTGGAGGAAAATGAGACAAGAGGAAAGGATTGCAAATAGAAAATAATTGTAAGGATCTCAGGTAAAAACTAATGCAAAACTATGCTGAGGCAATACCACTGGGTCTTGAGAGAAAAAGATAAGTTAGAGTATGTTTCCCCAAACATCATCATTTGCATATCTTTCTCACAGTTTTCCATATCTTAGCATAGCAATGCATCATAATTTAATATTTTTCTTAAAATTAACTATTGTCATGTAAATACATTTGTATAAAGAAAATTGTATTCATGCTACAAATGTAAGACAAGCATCATTTATCATGAATAGAACGTTAATATAAAATTGACAAAGTCAACCCTCTTAAAGTCTAACTTGTTAAACGTGCTAAAACTTATCTTTGTTAAAATAGGAGTATCTGAAGCGCTAGAGAAGCACGAAAGACATATTAAGTTCCAAACAGAAACTTTCTTCTTGGTGTAATCTGAAGATTTGAATAAAAAATGAAAAGGGAATATTATTTTCATTATGGAATTCAATGGTATCTACTGCTATGTTTGTATAGCACCTACAATTACCTCATGTATAACAATAATGGTGTCATGTATTGAGACAAAGGGTACAAGAAAGGGACAGCTATGTAGTGAAAGGGACAATGGATTCAGTGGTGCATGTTTTAAACTTGAATTTCCTGTGGGATATTCAAGTGGAGATGTTCAGTAAACAATTAGATATACTAGTCTAGGGTCAGACAAAATTGCTCAGGTTGCAGATATTTTTTTAAAATGTGAATTCTCAGGACATGGTAGTTGAAACTTTGAGAAAATTTAGATTAGGAAGAAAAAAATGCTCAAGAGAGTAAATATTTGACAGATATCAACATTACGTGTGAAGGAAAGGAGACAAGTTAGAGCAACCAAAGCCTTAAGAGGAGCCTCCTGAGATTTAGGTGCTCCCTGAACAGGGAGGGAGAATTTCAATGAATCTGCAACCAGCAGTGTCAAAGGAGAGAGTGAGAGGAGGGTTGGCTGGAAGGAGAGTTAACAATATTGACCACCTCTTAGAAGCCTTTCATACGATGTCTAACTTATTATTCCAAAGATCCTGCTTAGGTAAAATCAATGTTGCCCCTTAACATAACAAAAACTTAAGCTTAATGAATCACAATGCTAAAAAACTGAGAAATTAAACCTGAAACCCTAGTCTGTAGACCCAAGTCCCTTCTCTGTGTGCAATGAGTGGTGCAAGGAAGGAATGTCTTTAGAAAACAGGAAGAGCTGGAAATTATGAGGGTAGATTATATTTTTTTTTAAAGAAAAGTAAGGCCTGAAGTTAATAAGGAAGCTGTGAAAAAGGAAAACAAACTTTATAAAAGACCCATTTGTTCAGGTTTAAGAATCTTGGAAAAAGAACTAGTAGATAGGAGGTTGAACGTACAGGAGAAATAGAGGAAAATAAATGGAGGTGACCCCTGAGATGGCTGTAGGAATAGATATTGAGACTGGGGGGATTAATTTGCCTTTAGAAAGGAATTACTTTTCACTGAAAATGAAGGGAACAGTGAAAGAAGGTGCGTGTCCATGCATGTTGTTTGATCATTTTATAGGCAGAAAGTGAGAAGTTTGTGAGAAAGCAAATCCCAACCTAATGGTAATTAGTGTTGTTTTTTCCCAGTGATGTCAAAGATAAGGGTGAGGTCCGTGAGCAGGTGACCTAGAAAATAGTGATAAATGTATATTATATGTTGGGAGAAATTGGAAAAAGAGTTAGCGTGGATATTCCTGTCTGCAATTCTGAAAGATAGGGAACATGCACATATATGTGAGAATAGACAGGGCACAGAGTTGTAGGGTGGATTTGGACATAAGATTAGAGGGAAGGACTATTTAGAAAAAGAGGGGTGTAAGTGATATATCCAAGAATGCTAATGAGAATAACTAGAATAATGTAAAAGGGTAGGTATAGGGTTTATGAATTACAGGACAGATGCAATCCAATAATTCCCAAACTAGTGGTCTGTGGATTAGTAGGCTTCATTGTTAGTTTTTAATTACAAACATAAGTTCAGTTAATGCTGTCAAAAGTGTTAATTATTCAGAATAAATATTAGTGTACTAAATTTCTTTAGTAAAGTAATGTTTCAACTTTTAGTAACCCTATTCTCCTAAACATATTTGACTACACACCATTTAATTTTCCTCTGTGTAGACCCTAACACAATAAACACAAATGTTCCATCTAACAACATAAATTTGGTATTGCTCATGCAAAAAAGTAGAGAAATTAGAAAACAGGCATACATATATAATGGTCAAAGGATGGAGTATTTGAACCTAAATGTCCAGAGTTGAGGCATGTATATATACAAGATTAGGTAGTGTATGCAAATGATAAGGCCGAATAAGTGGACTACAGTTGAAGGTCACTTGAGTTGAAGAGGTCCAAGGGCAAATAGGTTAGATTTGGGTTTTTTTGCCTGTGCAAATACATAAGTAATGTGCAATCATATCAAAATTTGATGTGAGAACAATATCTGTGAGCCAGATGTAAAAGCAGTGGTCAGATGTTGGGATTACTTTTGAGGTTGGTAGATGAGAATATGGCAGAAGAGTAGATGCATAGATGATTATTAAAATTCTGTAAGAAGCAAATATTAACAAATGTAATAATCCAGGAGCATCTTTAGCAATAATGAAAAAGTGATCTTGTCTCCAGAAGCAGTGCTCTGAGAATCACAAGAGTGTGAGGGACCTCTCCCCAGGAAGGTCAGCTGAGGAAGGACTAACACCAGTGGGAAGATGCTAGTTAATAGAAGATGTTGTTATGGGTTGAATTCTGTTTCCACAATATCCACATATGGGACTCCTAACCACAAAGTACCTAGAAATGTGAGTTTATTTAGAGGTAGGGTCTTTACAGAGGTGAAAAGGAGATTATTAGGATGGGCCCTAATTTAACATGACTGATGTCCTTATGAAAAAAAAGAGAGAGAGAAATCTGGAAATTTGGACACAGAAACATACATAGAGGAAAGACAATGCAAAATGACAGCCAAGGAGGGAGGCCAGGAGCAGATCCTTCCTCATGGCCCCCAGAAGGAACCAACTCTGCTGACACCCCGAGTTTGGGCTTCTGTCCTCAGAACTGTGAGATAAGGAAATTTCTGTTGTTTAAGCCACTCAATGTGTGGCGATTTGTAACAACAGCCCTAGAAAATTAATATAGATGCATTTAGTCAAAAGGTTGAGGATGAATAAAGAGTGATTGGGTTTTACAGGAGGGATATGGTTAAATGATGATGATGATGATGATGATTTAGAATAGAATGAGCTTTTCCAAGAGCATAAAGTCTGAGAGATAGACATGAGAAATCAGTATTCTCTCCTCTAGAAAACTAACCCTAAGCCTTGAAGACTCAGGAGGTAGTACTGGATGGAATGATGATTATTGTTTCTTTATCATAGAGAGTAAGGGAAATAGTGTAAGAACTGTTCATTTCCTTTAATCAATGTGCTTTCAAATGTCCCAACAGCATGGAAGGGTAAGGATGACTTACAGGCTGTAATACAATCTTCTCTCATAGTTGGTTATTAAACTAACTGAAAACAAATCCTTGGCCAATTGCTGGCATTTTCCTTTTCAGAGAAGGAATGAGAAGCATCTCTCCATGGTGGGAGCCATTCTGTTCGCATCTTCCTCTTTGCTGCATTTACTTGTTTACTATCTAAGGCACTTGCTACGTAGAGATTCATGTTTGGAGGGAATACGTTTTTCATTGCACATGACACTCTGAATGGTAATACAGGAGCCTATGATCCGCTGATGTGCACAGAACTTGAAATTTTAGCGAATCGGTCCACTGGGGGTTGGAATTTTTCTATACACTCTAAAATATTTCTGTTCATGGAAGACAGCGGCCAGAAGTGCTGTTTGAATCAGAGTCAGGTGTAGTAGGATTTTTTTTTTTTTACATATATAAAAATGAATGCTGTGCAGAGCGAGGTGGCTCCTTTTCCATCTGTCAGCACATTCTTTACAACCATGCATAAACCTTATTATCACACTCAGTGTGTTACTGCAAAAATTATCCCAGATCAGTCTCTCTGCGGCTCTGAGTGGAATTCAAACTTCAGTGCAGTCAACGTATAAACAAGCAACCTAGTAAATGAGGGCAGAAAGCAATAGATATTTTCCTTGCACAGAAAATTGGCCAGACCTCCTTCATTTCTGCATGTGGACAAGGGTAAATATTTTGCATTGAATAAAATAGTGGCTGGTGGCAAGCATTTGGCCTTGAGCAAATTTTCCACTCTACTCCCCTATATTAATCTTTGATGAAAAGACCACAGAAAGAGGAATATGGCATAATTTCAGAGGTTTTGTGTGTTATTTTTTTTTACATTAACCTTTGAGTTTTGACCTGCTATAGTTTTGTGTTTGGGGGTTCATTTGGATAGAGACATTAATGCCATCCTGTTCATATTTATGGGCCCGACCTTTGTATTATAGTAGCCTGCTATGAAGCAGTTATTTTTAATTGCTTTATGTGTCCCTAGAGACTGTCCTTTGCTTCCATCAGTTATATATAGTACCCTGGCACATATGTTTGCTCAATGAATCTTTCAATGGCTGAATATTTACAACCGCATCTGAATACAAGAGGAGGAAATGTTACGTTTTGGGATGGTGTGTGTGTTGCGTGTTGGTGCAAAAATGTGTTTGATCGTCAGTGTTGCCATATACTTAATGAGGTGACAGGAAGGATTAAAAGTGACAGATTGCTTTGGCTGCACTGGGGCCATCAGAGATCCAGTCTTCTATAACACAGTTCCATAAACGCAGCCCTGTGAATCCCTCAGTGTATGACTCCTGGATGCAACAGAGACCCTCACAGAGATTTAACCAGAGGTGGGCATGGGCTGGGCAGCAGGAGGCTGGTATTGTTGTCAGCAAAGAATAGTGCTTTGTGCCAAAACCAGGCCTGGGATTGGCAGGGGTGCCTTGGCCGCCAGTGTCTCTAATGGCATTATGCTACATGTGCCTGCTTAGATGCTGGGCAGAATGATTTTGGAAAATGTGTGACTCAGGATGGCTCATTTGGCAAAGACAGCTGCACCTTCATTTTTTTGCCTGAAGATAGCACGTGTTCTGTGCTCTTTTAATGGATGATCAGTTAGGTATAGTGTCAAGAGAGGACCCAGGAGAGACATAAGAAAACCAGTTTATTAGACCCACACAGAGCCCCTAGAGAAGCGGTTCTCAACCTGTGGGTCGCGACCCTTTTGGCGGTTGAATGACCCTTTCACAGGGGTCGCCTAAGACCACCGGAAAACACATATAAAATTACATATTGTTTTTGTAATCACTATGCTTTAATTGTGTTCAATTTGTAACAATGAAAATACATCCTGCATATCAGATATTTACATTACGATCCATAACAGTAGCAAAATTACAGTTATGAAGTAGCAACGAAAATAATTGTATGAATGGGGGTCACCACAACATGAGGAACTATATTAAAGGGTCACGGCATTAGGAAGGTTGAGAGTCACTGCCCTAGAGCCGTGGTCGGCAAACCACGGCTCGCGAGCCACATGTGGCTCTTTGGCCCCTTGAGTGTGGCTCTTCTACAAAATACTAACCCCAGCGCAATTTCTTCTCAAGGCAAAATTTTCACAGTGCCTGGAGCATCATAACACTATCTAAGTCTTGGTCTGCAAGTAGCATAATTAATGAGCAAAAATGATGCCCGTCATTTATAGCCAGATGCCTAGAATCAATAAATAAAAAATGTGGTCACTATTCTCTGAGCAGTAAGGTTACAAAGAAACATTTAAATAATTGTTAATTGTAATAGTATGAAAAAAATATGAAGAAGGGGTAGCTTGTGGCCTTACAGTTAAATTAGTGCTCATTCCACAGCATCTTAGTTATGCTCACTGCTTTACATACATAATACTGTACAGCACATCTTATCACCCCTCCCCCCAGGAACCATTGTGTGATTCCTGATACTCATATGTTGACTCATCAAATGTATAGGTATAAAATAAAAAGATCAAGAAATACTTAAACCACAGACTTTTTAGATGTCAAGAAATAAAAGATCAAGAAATACTTAAACCACTGATTTGTTGGATGTCAAGAGCTTAACCATCCTTAGAGCAAGTTCCCAGAGCTTGACGATGTAAGTTGTTCCCTATTTGGTTTGATTTCTCACTGCCACAGGAAATGGGGTTTGGAGTATTTAAAGCAACTTTGTACTATTGAATCAGCATAGCTTATAAATCCCAGGGCTGACACTGCTTCCCTCTCTTTCTTTCCGTGTGTGTTGGGGGGTGGGGGGTGGGGGAGGTTAGGAAGGGAAGAAGGGCTCTTTCTCTCTTTTTCTTAAGAAGCCTGCCCAGACATTGCTATGGAGGATTTTCTTTGTTATCTAGACACTGGAAAACCTAAAGCAGGCAAAGGGACAGGAGTGAAACAGAACAACAGAAAGACACAGTGGCAGCTCCCTTCCTACGAGGAGAGTCAGTGTGCCACACAAGGGCCTGGGCATTTCCATGTGCAGGGCAGAAGAGAGTGCACCAGGCATCCCTGTGCTCACATTCTGAAATGTGAAAAGGGTTGTCCTAGTTGCAGTCATTTCCTGTTATTCTTCCACTCAAAGGGAGCTAATGAAACAAAAGCGAGGTCTGTGCAACTGCGGCTCTCCGAGCAGGCTGCTGAGGAAGTGGCGTTTCCACTCTGATTCCTATTCTCAGATTGTTTCTCAGTCCGAGTAAAGCATTCCTCCGGTGAGACAAGCGCTGGTGGACGACAGAATTATCCTCTTCATGTCTCCTAAGGTCCACATGAACTCCATATAGTCCACTAGCCAATAGTGAAGGAACATTAACATAATGGAAACCAAGAGTTACTGAAGGTTTAAAGACACTTCTCCCTGTAGAAGCTGATACCATAACCTTTCCCTTCTTCTTCCTTTTCTCTTGATTATTTGATACATCACACAACATACTGGGTGGAAATTTAAGATGGGATAGATGTTTTAAAAGTCCTGTGAAGTAGGGAATTGTGCTTAACCTTTTTGAGTTTCAATTTTGTAATATGTGATCAGAATAATAAAGTCTGATTCCCAGGTGTTTGTGAGGTTTACTAGTATGTTAGATGCAACATTAAACTGTTTCTTCCTTCACTAATTTGGTCAACAAACAGTTTAAGTGCTTTCATTGTTCTAATATTATACAAAGTATGAGTGGATTATAATGAAAATCTGAAAGATTTTATCGTCTAAAACTACAGAAAATATTCTAGAATTCAGGTTCTCCATGAAATTGGTTTAAAATAATAATTATAGCTTTGTTTTCACTTACCTCTAGGATTTAGCATTTTTAAAAATAACAAATGTGGACAAGCCACAGTAGTACTTTGTCACATGTAGAAATTACAGATATCATATCAAGGTGGTGGAGGGAATCTTGAAATATTGTTTTTATTTACTGCTACTTCAAAATTAACAATGATTAGTGGACTTGCTGGACTATCTTAGTTAATGCTTTTATAATATTATATCACAATATATTTTGTATTGGTAACTGCATTTCATTATCATTTATTTTCTTTGTGATTTTATTTTAATTTATGTGTTTAAAAACTGATTCTGAGAATGAGTCTATGGACTTCATCATATTGTCAAGGAGGTTCATGGTATGAAAGGGTTAAGAATTCTGGCTCTAGAAGAAGAGATATTTAAGGAAATCAACAATTCCAATACATTATACTTCATATTATTGTGGCAGTAGAGCTAATGCAATGGTAGGAATATTGTGGGATCTCAGCTTAGGTCGGTGTGTGTGTCTCTGTGTAGTAAGGGTATTGGGGAGAGCAGTCCTTGGGAGTTAGTCTTGGAATATTCCAAATGTAAATAATGCTATAGCTAAACCTTAAGGAGGAGGTGAGAATCAGACAGGCCAAAAAGAGACCTGGATGAGAGATGAAGTGTGAGGGGAGGAGTTTGGACACTGAGCAGCTTGTGTAAAAGCAGGATGTGTGAGAAGACAGTGTTCTGGGAATCTGCATGGCCAGGACCCAGGGTGTCCTGGGGGAGCATGGGAGATAAGGCAGGGAGGTCAGCAAGAGCCAGACCAGGAAAGGGTTCAGATGCCTTATGAAGGAGCTGGATTGATATCCCAGATGTAGTGTGGAGCCACGGGGGAAGAATATTGTCATCAGATTTGTGTTTTAGAAAGATTGCTATCTGTAATTTGGAGGGTGAAATATTAGGGTATAGCAATTGTAGGGGTGGTGGGAAGTAGTCAGGGGAGGCACAAGAGCAGTTGTGAGTCCAAGATAGCAATCCAGGCAAGAAACAATGAGGGCCTGAACCACACAGTGGCAGAGTGTGAAGTTCCTTTGTAGAGTGTAAAAAGCCATTGTGGAGTTCAGGGAAAGAAGGGGAGATAGAAAGAAACAAGGGGAAGAAAGGAAAAAGAAAACGAGGGAAGAAGTGAAAGAAATGGAATGCAGAAAGTATAAAGAAAGCAATGGAAAGAAGGGACAAGAGTCAGTGTATTATGGTCTTCAGCTAAGTAGACATTTGAAGTAAAAGTGTTTCATTAAACTACACTCACAACTGTTAGTCTCCCCTGGAGGTGTGATAGGATTACCTGTACACCAGGTCTCAGTCAATGAGCCAGATGGCTGCTAATTGGTTCTACTGAAAGATAATCAGAACCTTTTCTTCATTGGTTCACTTGCTACGCAAATAGCCACAGCCAAGGTGAGCTCAGTGAATGAAAGCTGTTGTCAAGTACACATTCAAAAGGCAACAGGAAAGGCAGCACAGTTTCATTTTTGACAGGCAGCCATAGCGACATTGATTTAGAAATTCCCAGAGACTGACACCACACACACATAGGCGCCTAGACACACACACGCATACTTCTAGTGTTGTTTATTTAACAAAAACATCATATAGGTAGTGTTTCTTATTGGATTCAGTATGGGAAACTTACAGGAGCACATCTAAGGGTATATAATCTGACCCAGGAGAAGTTAAGCAACACACACCCATTCTAACACAGGAAATGTGAATGAAAAAATTCTAAAGCAGTAATGCAAAGTAGTATCTGAGGATGAATTCAAGACAACCAAACTGTTTTTATGGGTCAATTATGTCAGTTTTCTTTAATTCTTTTTCTTTCCCCTTTTCTGATATGAATTATTGACGCCAAGTCAAAATCACCTATTGCCGGGGTCCAACCCCAGCAGGTCCAGGGGTCCCCAAAGGTGTGGATGGAGTCGGCGAAGAAGGAATGACACGGAGACAGCGTTCAGTTGATGAGCAGCGTAGGCAGGATCTCTAGCCAAGTTCTAGTCAGGATCTCCAGCGAAGTTCTGGTTAGGATCTCCAGCCAGGTTCTGTGGCCATGTTCTCTCGCTAGGTTCTCCAGCCAGGTTCGGGTTAGGTGCTCCAGCCAGGTTCAGTCGCCAGGTTCTGTAGCCGGGTTCTTTAGCCAGGTTCTGTCTAGGTTCTCCAACCAAGTTCTGTAGCCAGGCTCTGTCCAGGATCTTTTGCCATGTTCTCTCCAGCGAAGTTCTTCTGTCTCTAGGTTCTGTGTAGGTTCTGTCTTCTAAGTTCTGTCTCTAAGTTCTGTGTTCTAAGTTCTGTGTTCTAAGGTCTGTCTTCTGAAGTCTGCCTCTCTAGGTTCTGTCTTCTGAGGTCTGCCTTCTGTTGTCTTGTTGCATCTGTATTTATACCAGTTGATTCTAATCCTATCAATCTCTATTCCAAAGGTTAGGGCATTTCTTATCTCCATTCCAGGGAGTAAAGATTATGTAGCTTAAGCATGATTGTTCGTAGTTAAAGTGATTAATTACCCGCCTGGCACTTAGTTAAGAGGTTTTATTCCCTCCCTAACTTCAGGGGAAAATCCCTACCTGGGGAAACAACCTTTCTCAGAGAGGTGACCTTGGTTAAAACACATAGTGCCAAGAAGGTGAGCAAACATATTAAGAACAGTATGCCATATATGCCAGGTCCCTTGAAACAGCAAGGATGGACCGGCTCCCGGCAACCTATAAGACACCATTGAAACTATTTTTTGAGCTTTGAGCTTATTGAAACTTGCTCTTTTATGTGTCTCTATCCCAAACAATAACATTTGTTTTCATCTTGATGAATTCTTGAATAATTGAGTAATTGTCCAGAAGACAGGAAGTCTGATTTTGGAAAATACTCAAATTCAAAGATGTTAAAAGAGAGCCCACATTCAAAAGACATAGATATGCAAACAAAATCAGTCACATGTAATTCTAGAAGAAATCTTAATTAAACAACTCTGCCCATTCCACTCCAAAGGGTCTATTCAAAATTCATAATTCAGCAAATCCAAATTCACTTTTCAATGGATTAGCTTTTGTATGGGAGGAGGGGGTATAATGAAGAGAGATTAAGCCACATAAAAGTAAAAAAAAAGAGAGAAAAAGAAAGGCAGGGAAAAGAAAGGCAGGGAAAGAACTTAGTATGAAAGTTCATGAGAGCAATGACATCACAAAGCCTAAATTAAAAAAAAAAATTATATATAT
>NW_006296221.1:3443624-3451195 GCF_000327345.1 Myotis davidii
AGGTTCCCTGCCAGCCCTCACGAGGCTGGTCAGGCACCCAAGCAGGACCCCCACCCTGATCCGGGACACCCTTCAGGGCAAACCAGCTGGACACCCCCCCCCCATGTACCAGGCCTCTATCCTATATAGTAAAAGGGTAATATGCCTCCTAGCACTGGGATCAGTGGAGGTGCAAGGCCTCCCAGCACCGGGATCAGCTGAGCAGCGAGGCCTCACTGGCCCTGTGTCAAGCAGAGCCACGAGGCCTCCCAGCACTGGGATCAATGGAGCCGCAAGGCCTCCTGGCCCTTGGAGCAGCATGACAGGGCACAGCGCCCAAACCCCCTGATTGCCCTGTGGCTCTGTGTGTGACAGGGGGTGGGGACACAACCTCCCTATCCACCTTGCTCTGTTCGTGACAGGGGAAGGCTCCCCAGTCCCCTGATCAACTCTACTCTGTGCCTGATAGGGGGCAGCTCCCCAAACCCCTGATCGGCCCTGCTCTGTGTGTGACGGGGTAGAGCCGAAACCTCCCCATCAGCCCTGACCTGAGTGTGACAGGGGGAAGTACCCCAAACCCCTGATTGGTCCTGCTCTGTCGGTGATAGGGGGTGGCGCCCCAACCCCCTGGTGGGCCCTGCTCTGTGTGTGACAGGGGCGTTAACCCAACTCCCCTATTGGCCCTACTCTGTGCATGACAGGGGGGAGCTCCCCAACCCCCTGATCAGCCCTGCTCTGTGTGTGACGGGGTGGTGCCGCAACCTCCCCATCGACGACCCTGCCTTGAGTGTGACAGGGGGCGGCCCTACCCTGAGTGTGACTGGGGGTGGCATCACAACCTCCCAATCCGCCCTGCTCTATGCATGACAGGGGGTGACGTCCCAACTCCCTAATCGGCCCTGCTCTGAGTCCGACCAGGGGCTGCACCTAGGGATTGGGCCTGCCCTCTGCCACCCAGGAGTGGGCCTAAGCCAGCAGGTTGTTATCCCCCGAGGGGTCCCAGACTGAGAGGGCACAAATGGGGCTGAGGGACAAACCCTCCCCCTCCCAGTGCACAAATTTTTGTGCACCGGGCCTCTAATATATATATATATATTTCAACATAGCTATTTTGAGATAAAACTTAGATGAAGGATGCTATTTCCATATTAGGTAGATTAACATTTAAATTTATGTTTTAACAATTTTGATTGCACTTCTGTAGCTAAAGCCTGCTGCATTCTTGTTCCTAAGATTTAAGACTAAAAAATTCATGCACATTCTATACATGAAACCCTTTCCATTTTGAGGAAAGGGGTTTGTCTGAACATCTGCCAGCCCAACGGAAAGAAAAGCCCTCATGTTGCACAGCTTTTATAAAGCCAGGAGCATTTCCAACACCTTCCAAAAGCCCCTAATGATACTTCACCCAGTTCAGCCTCCTGAAGGTTGGTACATAATTAATGAGGTAGTGGAAGTTCACTAGAATTTGTTTTCATCTATATAAAGGTGCCCGATGTTTATCTGTACCCTTTGTAGTCATTGTTGCCTTGAATATACTGAGCTTCCTGTTGGTACAGGGAACTATCGATTTGCTGACTAATCTTTTTATCTGATCATGATAGATTGTAACTCTCAGTCTATAACCTTTACACACACTGCTATTGTGGTTAAATAAAACACAATACAAAATAATTAACATATTCCCATATCAATATTTCTCTTTCAGGCAAAAGGAGAAGATTTGGGCTTGACAACTGGACATTTGTTTTTTTAGAGAAAAGGATAAATAGAAGATGAATATACAATCTTTAGTTCCTTAATATAAATTACTCAGGCAGAAATAGTATGTAGCCTTGTGGAAATCAACAGCTTCTTCCATTGGATTGCCTCTGTCACTATATGGACACAATCTTGTTTGATGTCCTCCTACCATTTGTCTTGTATGGAGTCTTTTATCTAAATCCAAAGCAATGCGGTCATCAGGGCTGCGATTCAATAATGGCTCCGCAGGAGCTGTCATCCACAGTTTGCTATTCATCTTGTAAAAGGCTTTCAGTTTTCAAAGTACCAACTAAAGTTGGCATTTCAATGCTGGGGACAGATCACTTAAAGTTCTTTTGTGTTCACAAGAAAGGGAGTGAAATTGAGAGTGGGGGGGAATTAAATGGCCAACCTGCTACTCTACCTGACTACCTAGAAGTAACCTCAAGCTACCCAAGGGAGCGAAGACATTGGGTGATCTGACCCACTCTGTAACAAGACATTATGATGAATGGGGGAGTACATTGACTGGTGTTTAATTCACAGTGAACATTACAGCTATAATTAAGAGACAACACATTTATGGAAATTGACCAGAAAAGAGAAAGGTGTTTTTTGTTTGTTGTTTTTGTTTTTAAAGCAGTGACTAAAAAAGAGAATTAAAATAAATTTAGAATTAAGGGCATCGTGGAGGTGAATAGAGACACTTAATCAAATGACTAAAGCTACACAACTTGCACTAGTTCCCTGTGACTCTGGCCCTCAGTTTGCAATTTTGTAGAAGGAGGTTGGCTGAAAGGAATTATGACATAATAAAAAGGGTTCAGAGTAGTAGTGGAGACCTAGATTCTAATATTAGATCTGTCATTTTTATTAACTGTCTGATCATAGGCAAGTCTTTTGATTTCTAGGCTTTGATTTCTTTTTCTAAATAATAGGGTATTAAAATATTTCAAAGGTGCTTTTCTTCCCAAACACACTATGATCCTGTGAATGCAATAGGTGATGACTATATTTTCTGCACACATAATAGATTCATTCATTCATTCATTCATTCATTCACTCATTCATTCATACATGCAACATCATTAAAAATATCAACACCTAGGTTTTGAGTTCTTCCATTTGTCAGGTTCTGTGCTAGTAGTTGAGAATAGAAAAGGCTCTAAAAGCATATTTTGTTCCTGCCCTCATGGAACTTGCAGTGTAGTGAGAGAAATAGACATTGTATCAATAACGGCACTGGCTGTTAATTTGCAGCCACAAGAAATGTTAAAACTGAAAAATATGTGGTGCTGTGAAATTGACCTGGTTGAAGAAGTGAAAAAAAAAAAATTCTTCCCTGAGGATAACTAAGCTGAGATGTAAAGGCTGATTAGGTGATCTTGTCTGCCATGATCAGTCTAACCTTCATCCTGAAAATAATCAAGACTTTTTGGAAAATTTTAAGAAGATTGTAGCATAATCAGGTCTTCATTTGCATGATATTTTAGAAAGACCATTCTGTTGAAAGTCTACAGACTGAGTTGAAGGGGAGTAAACCTAGAGGCAAATTAATCTTCAGAATGTTAGGAGATACAATAGTGCTAAAACTGGGAATACCAAGTATTGAGTCAGAACAGAGGTAGAACTTTGTGCAATTGCTTCCTCAAATCTAGTTCTCAGGGTTTACCCCTTACTTGAAAGTATCATTTTCTTGATGCTTATGACCATATTATAAAGTTTTCTGTCAATTTGTAAATGTGAATTTAAAGAGATATAAGCTGACTTTAAAGAAAAAATTATTTCTCCACTCTTCTCATTTAATGATGGATTGCCATTGGAGCAGGTGCTAATATCTGTGGCACTAATAGATAATTCTGGTAAATTCCCAGGCTCAATAATTCCTTTGTAATTGTTGGGCCAAAATGAGCATCCTACAAATATTTGCCAGTCCTGCAGTATAGTCCATATCTGTTAAATATTATTTTGTGAACATGCTTCTCAGAAAGGTCACAGGTAAAAGGAAAATCCTGATGGATCATTTTAAAGCTTGTTCATGGTGCCTGATATGCTAATAAAAAGGAGGAATTTCCAAGCAGATCCAAAATAATTCTTCGGAGTAACTTCTGGGTGTTCTGCAATATCCATAGTTATTTTGGCTTGAAACCCTCTCCTCAATTTTATTACTCACAATATTTCTCACAGATATATTCATCCTTTCAAATTACATTTCTCAGTGTTGCCAAATAAGCTTCATGTGATTTTACCTTCACCCTTTATATCAACTCATGCCTGTATGCTTTCTCCCTCTCGCTCTGCCTTGTCAACTCCTACCATCCTTCAATGCCAAGTTCAAAATTTTCCCCCTCAAGGAAGATGTTCCATTGTCTCCTCTGTTTATCCAAATATCTCTCCTCTAATTTTCTACAGGTTTTATTAGCTATAGTAGCCTTGATATTTATATTATTATATTGAATTTTATGTTATCATTAATACATGTGATCTATATTTTGTGATATAGACAATATGTGATCTATGTTATGATCTATAAGTAGTTTGAGAGACTATTTAAGGAACTTGGGCAGGCATTTACTTTCATGTTCTCATCCTTCCAGTAAATGAAGAAAAAAAAATCCATTGCAAGAAAATACAATAAATATCTGGTGATTATTTAAAATAATACCAGTTAAAAATGCCTCAAATCCTTCAAAGCAATTTGATAGCATACCATCAATATAGAGAGTAAAGTCATAGTCACGGAAATGCCAAAGAAATTGATTGATTTTGACTGATTTTTTTAAAAACTATACACACATCTACTGGCATCAAGTATATTCCTAACATCAAGAGTTAATATGGTGATCAGGGAAATAAAAATAGAGTAGGAATTATAAAACCTGGACAGAAATCTCTACTGCTACTTAGGGCACTCATGTAGTGAATACAGCCTTTGCTAAAATTAATGTTTTGGACAATTATTAGAGGATTTTATGGTACTAACTAGATATTAATAAAACTGAAGAGGCAGTCACATTCAGCCTTCTCAGAATTCATCAAATTATAGCTTCCATGACTTCTCTTGAAAACTTGGAGAACAAAAAGAATATAGATCCTCATATTCATTGAGGGTTTAGAAAATTACTATAGAGCTTAAAAAGGACATGAAAAGTCCATTAGAAGAGTTGACCTCATAGTGCTCTTAGAAGAGCCAGGGACCCACAGGCATCCCCAGCCTATATTTTGAAAAGTTCTAAATTAGGTGTCTAGTAACTAGTATTGCTTATTTTTAAGAAGGGCTTACAAACATATGAATGTAAACTCTAATCTCCTCACAGGCAAATTTTCACCTCAGGCACCTGCTTATGAGTATAAACCCTTTCAGAGTTCTCAGCTCAGATAAAGGATCAAAATGATGAAAAAATAATAGTCTGGCTTTAAGTAATTTGATTCAACATATATCAAAATCCATTTGTCTTTCCTATACTTTACTCATTGGCTATATTCATTTGAAAATAAATAATAAACATGATTTTGTCCATTTATACTGGCATATAATCTATACTTGTTGATAGATCACACCAAAAAATAAACACAAAACATTGATTTCTCTTTTTCTTTTTTTTTGAGTAAGGTCCGAAAACTGCAACATAAAACAAACTTTCAATTTAGACTATCTCCAAAGCATTGGGAGGTATGACCTTGAAGATAACAGAATAGTGCTGTGTCACTAACAGCGCCACACTTCCACGAGTTTCCTTCGCAAAGGAGAGCCTGACCTACTTTATGAAACACCCCAAAGGATATGCAAGGTATCAATATCCCTGACTCAGACAATTTATTAAGGTATTCTCTAAAAATTATTCTCCAAAATTATTCTTTCCTATGCTTTAAAGTATCACCTCTATGCTTTTTAAACAAGATTCCTTTCTCTGAGGGAAGGATTTAACAAAAGTTCCCACATGTCCAGCATGGCAGAGGTGGTGGTTAAAAGTGAGATTCGGGGGATCCGCAATGGGGTTGGTAGGGTAAGATTTGGGATGAAAAACTCAAACCCAGCACCAGATGAAATCTAGAGAGATAACATCTTAATCAACAGTGTCAACGCTAGATTCCTGCCAGCAGGGGGAGACAGTGAGCTCCTTATAGAGCTTTGCTAGTGCAAGAACAAAGTTCACCAGCAGCAGGCCCAGTGCAGACACAATCAATACCAAAACAAAACCCCCTTTATGCCAGGATAATAGGTAAACCCAGCTGCAGATCTTAAACAAAGAGAAAAAGAGGAGAATCCTGAATCAGAGACTTCATTTAAAATGGAAGCTCCTAAATTAACCTTGCATTTACAAGATTCAGTTTTCTTTCTTTTTTTTTTCCCCTTCGTTATTGATTAAGGTATTACATATGTGTCCTTATCCCCCCATTACCCTCCACCCTCCCCCCCTCATGCTCTCACCCCCCTGGTGTCTGTGTCCATTGGTTAGGCTTATATGCATGCATATAATCCAGTTTTCATTCAGTGGGAGAACTAGAGCTTTGAAAACCAAGTTTATTTCCATTATTGAGAAATACAAGTAAGCTTTTATACCTTGCACTTACAGAATATTTGATGGTGAATTTTATACCTCTTACATGAGAATGTGAAATCCTTGCTCTAGATCACCCCACTGGTGGCAAATACTGATTAATGTGGACAAACTTGAATGCAAAGCCATCACAGCCAGACTTCATTTGCACTTTAACATTTATGACTTTCAAATACACTATATCAGTTTTTCATAAAATTGATTTGAGAGAGAGGAAGGGAAAAAGAAAGTAGAAACATTGATGTGAGAGATAAACCTGAGTTGGCTGCCTCTGGCACATGCCCTAATTGGGAATCAAACCCACAACCTGGGTGTGTGCCCTGACCTGGAATTGAACCCACTACCTTTTGGTGTATGTGACAATACTTTAACCGAGTGACAATGGCCAGGAATGAATTTATAGATATATTTTGTTGTCTATCGCTTTCTTCTCAACCCTACCCAAGGGTAAACTCTGTGAGAGCAGGGAGATATGTCTGCTTTGTTTACTACATAGTCCAGTGTCTGGCACTCTGTTAAATGCTCAATAAATATGTGTTGAATGAGTGAATGAATGATTTGACAAATGTAATACTTAATCAGAATCTCTTGGGGAGCTTCTTATAGTGCAACTCTCTGCCTACAGCCCCAGGGAGCTCTGAGCTACACAATTAACAAGCTCCCCAGATGATTCTGATGTACTTTGAAGTTCAAGAATGACTGTATGACTGGGCTGGTGAACAAGGTAAGCATAGGAAACAAGGTAAAGAAAGTGGCATTTTAGGAGAACATAATTGGGAGAGGGGACTTAATGTGCACTTGACACATTAAATCTCTCCATAAAATTAACCCATATCTGCCTTTGTTTTAATTTTTATCTTAATGAACTATTTGTGATTTTTATATTTATAAAGATCAGAGAAAATAGAGCCTTAGCTATCACAAATTTTAAAAATGATTATCTGCATCTTGACAGTTTTTCCATGTTTACCATAGTATTATTTTTTCTCATTTCTCTGGGATACATTTACTTGAATGTCTCATGGGTATTTCAAAATTAATATGCCCCACATACAATTTCTCATGCCCACCCAACCCAAAAATAATTACTGTCATAGAAAACCATACAGTTTGCAATTATATTTACATCTTTGCTCATTTTTGCAAATGTTGCTATTGTGATAAGAACACTTAATATTAGATACTAGGGGCTCGGTGCACGAAATTCGTGCACTGGATGGGTGGTGGTGGGCGGGGAGTGTCCCTCAGCCCAGCCTGCCCCCTCTCACATACTGGGAGCCCTCAGGC
>NW_006296221.1:3451676-3458603 GCF_000327345.1 Myotis davidii
CCAAAGGTGCCCAATTCTCCGATCAGGGCTGGGGGGCAGGGCAAAGGGGCCCTGCCCCCCTGCTCTTAGCCCCCCCCTGGGTTTCCGATCACTGTCAGTGGCAGGGGCCTTCTTCCTGCTTTCCCTTTCGCCTCCCTGCATTGTGCCTACATATGCAAATTAACCTCCATCTTTGTTATCAGTTAACTGCCATCTGAGTTGGCAGTTAATTTTCATATAGCCCTGATTAGCCAATGAAAAGGGTAGCGTCGTACGCCAATACCATTTTTCTCTTTTATTAGTGTAGATACCATCTTGACCATGTTATAAAGTTTTCTGTCAATTTGCAAATGTGTGTTTAAATGAATTAATATTGGAATTTTTGTCATATCTGACCAAATATATCCTAATTCATAGAGTCTGTCCTTCCTGCCTCTGTTCCAATCTATTTCTTTTACTCTTGCTGTAATAATTTTCCAGAAACATATTGTTTCTGTTTTTCCTGGGTCACAGGGACTCTTTTTTTGTTTGCTTGTTTCACCAAAGATGCCCCGATTCCTACCTCATCAAATATTTTTCTTTTAATGGTTCTTCTAAGTAGATTGTTTACTCAAACCAAGCTAATATGCTCACAATTATAAAAAAAATCAAACTATTTTTATACTCTATGTTTTGCAGTTATCAGTCCCTCCCTCCCCACTCATAGTCTCTCATTGAAGTACCCTACTTCTAAAATTGCTAACTCAACAAACAAACAAGGGATGTTTTGTATCTGATTCCTAGACATCCCATTTGGCCCCTTAGTCATAAAGGAATATGTGAATATGTGAATTATATTTCACTTAAATACAGTATTAAAATTTTAAAAGCACATTTATGCACATTACTTCATTTGAGCAGCTCAGTTTTTTTAATTACAAAAAGTAATTACAAATTTTATCTACTCTATATACATATTATGGTATAATGAAAACAAAATATTTTTGCATAGAATTAACTGAGATTTTCTTCAGCTTTTGTCACATGATTATTATAGGATCTTGCATAAATCACATACACAAATCTAAACTTCCCATGTTTTATAAATAGAATGGGCACATAATATGATCAAATATGAAGGTATTTTAACTTTATATTTTATAATATTTATGTTTCCTAATGCATAAATATCAATGTAGTTTTCAAAGTTTTTCAAATAAACCAACTTTTAAACCATATTTTTAAAGATTTTGCACATTTCTATTACTTAGATCAAGAATATATTTTCATTTTTTTAAAATATATTTTATTGAGTTTTTACAGAGAGGAAAGGAGAGAGATAGAGAGTTAGAAACATCGATGAGAGAGAAACATCGACCAGCTGCCTCCTGCACACCAGGCCGACGCTCTATCCACTGAGCTAAACCAGTTTCGGCATATTTTCATTTTTATAATATATATACATATATATACATATATATATACATATATATACATATATACATTTTTACTTTGCAAAAGTAAACACATTACAGACATACACATAGTGATACATTATATATGTGCTAATACATGCACATTGTCATAAAATTAGAAAACACAGATAGACAAAAAGAAGAAAATTACATCATTCAAGGAATAACGAGAGTATTCTGGCATATACCCTGCCAATCCTTTTTGCTATTGTCAATATACATAACATGAGATCTACCTTCAATATATTTTAAATGTACAGTACAATATTATTGATGATAGATACTATATTCTACTGCAGATCTCTCAGACATAATCCACTTGCTTAACTGAAACTTTATGTTTGTTGATTAAGAACTTCCCAAGGAATATGTTTTTAACCTTCCTTTTTAAAAAAAATATATATTTTTATTTATTTCAGAGAGGAAGGGAGAGGGAGAGATAGAAACATCAATGATGAGAGAGAATCATTGATTGGCTGCCTCCTGTATGCCCCCAACTGGGGATCAAGTCCAAAACCCTGGGCATGTGCCCTTGACTGGAATCACACTTGGGACTTTTAAATCTGCAGGCCGATGCCCTATCCACTGAGCAAAAAAATAGCCAGGGCTAAACTGACATTTTATAAGCCAATTCTAAAAGTCTGGATTTGCAAAGTATTTTCAATAATTTGCAACATTACCTATTCCCAGTACAGAATTGAAATCTTAAGACTGCCTTTTTTTCTGTTGTTAGATAAATCACTTTATCTTTAAAGAATTACCTTCTCAGGATTCTTTTGAAATGTACTTGATAGCTGATATTTTTTCCTCTTCAAATCAAAACTTCATTATTTTTTGCCTATTTTCATAATTTGTTTTCAATATATTACTAGTGTTCATCAATATCTGTTTTTTTTTCTATTCTAATTCTCAAACATTATGCAGTTGGAGGAAGTCATGAGAATAGATCTGGCCATGGGCTGTGGTCAGATAAGATGTGATATTTCTGGGTAGAAGTGTCAAAGAGCTGGTCAATATCTTTCCAGTTGTTCCTTCCTTGACAATGTTGTCAGAGTAGAACGTTTATTCTTATTGCTATAGATAAAGGATGATGGAATCTTCCTCAGACTGGATGACTGCCTTAGAAAGTGAACAATAGTTGCCCTTCAGTTTGGTGAGACAAGTAAACCTTAATTTGTGAGGGAAAATTGACTTCTTTATATGTACCTAGAATGATAACAGTATGTAATGTATGGAGAAACGAAAAAAAAAAATGTTGAATTGTGAAAAGATGCCCCTTCAAAGGTGCCAGATGTGCAGTGGACTTGGCCTGAGTGAGAAATAAACTTTGTTGAGGTTAGCCAACTGAGATTTTGGGTTGTGGTGGTTTGTTTGTGTGCTTGCTTATTTTTTTGGGGGGGAGCGTTGTTTGTTTGCTTTTTGCCATTACAGAATAATTATGTCCATCAAAATATTGGTGTTTAAGAAAAATCCTACCTTGAATAGCCACTTCAAATTGTCTCAGTTTGAGGAATCACAAACCAACATCTTTCATATGCAAGTAATTTAATTCTTCACATCACACCTTTAAATGGCCAGAATATAGCAATTTTCCATATTCTCAGAAACCCATAGACTATATCTCCAGCCCTTATATTCTTATAGCACTTATTTGTATTATTCTATTTATTTATATTACAATTTTCCTCTTGAAGTGCACTTTAGTAATATTTAGGTAACTCTTACAATTCCAGCCTGAAAGAGAACATCTGTGATAGTCATAAATATGGTCTATGACTCCGAGTTTCCATTCAACATAATTTCTGAAGATATAAGCATTCTAACTCCCTCTCCTCTTCAGATAGAGTCCCAAGTATCTCATGTGCTTTCCTTGGCAGCAATTCAAATTCTGGTAAAGCTGCTAGTGCCAACTCATCTCTACCTGCTACCCTGAATTTGCTGCTTCTCTGCCTTGTGACTTGACCTTGACATTGATATTGCATCCCACATTATTGTTCCTCCCTATGTCAGTACCAATAGTCCTTATTGAGATAAAGGAGGTGTCTCTACTTCCACCCCCACCCCAGTGCTACCAAACAATACTAGGAAAATATTTAACTCATGCTTTGAGCTAACTCACAAGGTTGAAGTGTCTTTAATGTTATTTAATTAGCAATGATCCTATGACTCAAAAATATGACTTAATTTTGTATTCCATTGGATGGTGGGGCTTAGATTTTTGGAAATACGTAGGGTCTTATTCCAGATAACCTCAAAGACCACAGCAGAACTGATTTGCTCTAGTGGACCTAGCTATGAGAATGAGATTTGGGGGTCTGGCAGAAAACAGGTGTGGGAGAATCAAAGTATAAAAAGGGGAACATGAGGCATACTATCTATATATAAAAGGCTAATATGCAAAGTGTCCCCTCAGGAGTTTGACCAAGAGAATGGGAGTTTGATCACTTGCTATGATGTGTGCTGATCACCAGGGGATGGCACAGAACATGGCAGATGACCAGCAGCAGGATCAGGGCACCGAGGGAGCGAGGGAAGGATGAGGTGGGGAGGCGGGGGGAACCACATGGTGGCTGTGCATGGGTGGCAAGGGACGGAGGAGGCAGGGAGGCAGGGAGCCTGATTGGCCCTGATGTCTGGCCAGGCCTAAGGACCCTACCCATGCACGAATTTTGTGCACTGGGCCTCTAATTTTAAATAAAATGAGTCTGAGGTAACTGTGATGTAATTATTCTGACTAATACACTGAGACTCAGGACACCTAGTGAATCTTAAGCATGACTAATAATAAGTAGTTAGGTACATCAGAATAAAACAATAAGAGCACAACAAAAGTAAAGAAAAATCTCAATCAGAAACCAAGTTCTATATGTTTTACCTTTAATATATCTCTAACAGTGGACTACTTTTTCTCACTTCATCAAAAATACCCAAGTCAAAGTATCCCTTATTCTTCCCATGAACAGTGAAAAAGCTTCCTCATTGGTCTCCCATCCTCCATGTCTGGCCCTCTTCCAATTCTTCCCTCACCTATCAGAAACTATGATCTTAAAGAAGTGGAAACCCATTATTACCATACTTCTGGTGTGTAATTTGAATGAAATTTCATTTTTCCTGGATATGGTTCAAACTTTATAACATGATTTCGAAGGCTTTCATCAACAGGACTGTGCCTACCTCATCAATTTCGCCCCTTGCTATTTACACTATCTCTAGCCATACCAGACTTCTTTTATTTCACTTAAGGAATTATTCTCTCATTTTGAGGTATTCTGACATCCTTTTTATTTACCTGGGGGACATTCTTTTTCACTTAAATATATTTTATGCATTTGCATGTCTCAGTTTAGATGTCCTTTCACCAGAGAAGTTTCCTCAGCTAACCAAGATTAATTTTAGTATTTGAGCTTCTACTTTGGAAGCATTCATAATTCTCTCACAGTAGATATGCTTTACTTCTGCCTTTGAAGCATTTTTTACGATAATAATTGTTGGTTTCTCTCTATCCTTGGATTGAATCTTAGTTTGTGTCTTAGGTATTGGGTTTATAAACTTCTCAATGGAATATGCTGAATACAGTTCCCAGCACATAGCAGATGCTTAATAAATATTTTTATAATGAGCTTGAATGAATGAATGAACCAAAAATATACATAGTAAGACTATATTTCAGGAATTGTTCAGTTTCTTTTACTTATTATTTATGTATTTTTAAATCTTTATTGTTGAAAGTATTACGTGTCCCCTTTTTTAATCCCATTGACCCCTTATAGCCCACCCCTGCTCCAGCTGTTCTGTTTATTTTAAAGATCATTATTGGATATCAGATTAGTATTTAATCTTGGTCTTTATTAGAAAAATAATAAAATCCTAGCAATTAAGGTAAAAATACCAAACACCTAACTTATGCTAAGACTTCAACATAAAAGTCAGCATTATTTGATAAAATAATGTTATCAAAAACTTTGATACATTATGGATTACAACAATTGGTATATGCATGATCTTTATGTATTTCCTTATTTGTTTATTTATCCATTTTTCACATATATCCTTTCATCCAATTGGGGCATTATAATGAAAACGTGTGAATGCACTCCAACTTTAAGTTGAACAGTGCTTCTTTCGGACATCCTTGTACATGTCTTTTACGGTAAATATAAAAGCATTTCTCTTGGATCTATAGGTAAATGATAATGCCAACTTGTTTTTCCTCATATCTATATGAACAATGTGTGTGAGGTCATGTTGATTTATAATCTATCTGATACTTGGTTATCAGACCTCTAATTTTTGCCAAAGAAATGCTATAAATTTTATTTTCCTGTGGTTTTTCTTTATATTTTTGTTAGCTTTCTAATATTATAAAATATTCAAGTAAAATGGCTTTTTTATAAGTTTAGTGAGTTCCCTGATTTTAAAATGTTCAAAGATTAATTAAATATTCACCTTATAGGATTTCTTCTTTGGTCAAGAACTTGAACCATCATTCATCATTCATTCTGCAAACATAATTTAGCATCATGTTGGGTACTGTGAGTATACCAGGAAACAAGATAAGCATGGCTGCTGCTGTCTCGGAGCAAGATTATAATAGTTAATTATTAAAGTAATGAGTGTCGTGAAGGAGTATAGGAAGTTATAGAGTGAATGAGAGGAATACCTATTGTGATTAGGAGATGGGAAGGGCTTAGGGGAATGATTCCTATAGAAAGTGACCCTGAAAACTTAATCCTGAAAAGGCAGCCTTAGACTTTCTTCTCTCCCAAGGTTGAAACAGAATTTGAGGGTCCAAGGCAGAAATGAGTGCCTCAAAGAGCCATTTGGATATTTTCCCAACCTTCCTTTTTCCCAGGCAGGGCTCTCCTCTGCCAAAGAAACCCAAATCCACCCCAGCTTTCAATGATGGACCCTACACATCAGTTTATCAGGCAGAAGCACATGTGGCCTCCAGCTGGGACCTCTTACTACAATTAAAACATAGTTATTGAGCGTTTCTGATAAAGGGATGCAAACCTCAGAAAAGCTAGGGGAGCCAGACCTCGGTAAGATTGGCTCTTACATGGGAGCAAACTTAACACTCTGATCTCATGGATTGTCTAAAAAGGCAATGGTGAAAATGGAAGGGTTTGCTCTCACTGGCATTAGCTTCAATATTTCTAATTACATACAAACTGAGTGGCCAGATTATTATGACCACCTTATGTTTTCCATTTTTGAGGTATTTCATTTTAATATGATAAGAAACTAAAAGGTTGTAAACTCATTAAAGAAAGGGTTTGTGTGTGTGTGTGTTTTGTCTTAACATCACACAAAATCAATAATCAACAATGATTTTTTGAGCCCACTAAGTATTTTTTATTATATGGTCTGAAATAAATCTGACAAATATAAGGTGACATATATAATGACCTTCAAAATATTCATCTTGTTGGGTATGTATACCCAACAAGAATATTCTTTCAAAACGGCATTCACAAGTCAAATTGTGAATGTC